>NC_077227.1:251049481-251182079 GCF_027887165.1 Monodelphis domestica
ATTTGCCAAATCACCTAACCCTCCTAAGTTCACTCTTGAAAAGCTAGGTCAGGGAATCTAGATTTTAACTTTCATATCTACCTCCTGAAGCAGAGGAATATAGTGAGATCTGTCTGGAATTCAAATCAGAAATTAAAGCTGACATATTTGACATGTGTCAACGTGAAATCTGGACGCCTCAATTTTACCACTGAGAAACGCCAGTACCAGGCACACTTGTTTGGGGTTGAACTATAGACCTTAAACTGTTTGGGGACCCTAGTGTGGGTGGGATCTGTGGACATGGTCAAAATGTTGAGTGCCTTTATTTATTTTAGAAGCTTCTCCCATTGCATTAAAGACCTCCCAGGAAGCCCAGCTCTTAGTTTGACCCTCTCCTTTGTAATTGCTATAGTTGACTGCTCCCTGATATCCCTGAGGCTGCCTGCAGACCTCTTTGCAGCCTGCTTGCAGTTGGTCTATGCAGGCTTACTGTACACCAAGTTCTCCAGAGGGCATAAAAGACCCCCAAGTTCTGTCCCTCTTCGGAGCTGTCATCTAGCACAGTGGCACTCCCAGGAGTTTAGTGACCAGAACTGCCAGAATCTGGGGACTCTGTGTGGGTTTATGACACACAGCTCTGCAAGGAGACCTAAAGTCTAGTGCTAAACTCCTTTCCTTAATTAAAGAGTGATTTTTCTGACTATTTAATAGTTCTGTGTTTTTTCCCAGTTAACACATGACAACCACGCTGATTCTTAAGGCAGGAAGACAGGGTGGCTGGATCTGTGAAAATAAACAAAGGCATATGAAAAGCCCTTTGACTGAGCCTCCAAACTGTTTTCAGTTATTCAGACTGTTTATTATGGGTGGTATTCTGACTCTCGTCCTTATTACCCATCATAACCTACAACCAACCCCATATCTAACTGTTTACAAAAAGGTATCTGGCTATATAGGTGAGCAAATGAATTTACCAGTGCAAGTCTGGCCAATAAAAATATCTTAATACAAATTAATATTTACTCTATGTGTGAATCAACCCAAATGACAATAACATTACCGAAGAGGCAGTAGATATATTGCTAGTAAAATCTTGCAATATAGAAAGGCTGGCTTGTATTCTGAGAAAAACTGTGAACAGAGGTCAAACAATCCTTTGAAAGGAGATGACAGGGAATTCAAGCTGAAAAAAGTTATCACTGGCTACTATCTGAAGACCTCATGGGACTCTCCAAATAATATTCTGTCTTTTTTTTATTATTCTTTTTTTTATTCTTTATTTTTGGACTCTGAGTTTTATAACAACCACCTTACAAGGTATCATTGGCCCCATTTTACAGATGGAGATATGTGTAAATCTAGACAGATGGAATGGAACTTAAATAGTTTTCCCAAGGTAATGTGATCAGTAAGTCAGTCAGTTCATAAACATTGACACACTAAGTATGAAAGTGTGAGAAATTAGTGCTGAACTGGGATATTCTTTGTGAAATCATTTTCCCCATTAACACCCTCCTCAAGGAAAAACTGAAACAGTCTGATTCTACACTGAAACTACAGTTTCTCTCCAAAACTATTAAACTGGTTTGGGTGCTTGTAGAGAACTTTATTGAGGATAATAGGATTTGGGGCAAGGCTGAGCAGTCACTTAGCCCATTTGAGAGATTAAATTAAGTCAGCAATCTCTAACCACCATGAGTTAGGCAGGGAGGAAAAGGGCTTGCTGTCAAACTTAAGACAAGCTTCTTCCTATGATGAAGTATTGAGGGAGGAGTTGGGGTCTCTAAGTCCACCTCCTCAGTGACAGTCAGAAATGTCTTGGGATGTCCAGGGGAGGGACTGAATGATGACATCAAAAGGGATATATATTGGAATGCCTGGGGTATTCCCGGTTTCTTTTCAGGTCTTGTGGGCTCTGGCTGAGCCCTCTTGTCCACCTGTTCACTGCCATCTAAGCAGGCTATTTTGCCATTTTCACACTCTTTGGCATCTGTTCAGATTAGGAAGGGAGTCTACTAACTAGTTTAATTTGTCTTGAACAACCAATTAATTAACCAGTTTTAAATGATGAAATACTGTCTCTTGAGAATTTCAACCATTCCATAAGGATTGATCCTAGACCTAATAAAAACAAATCTAGAATGATTTCTGAATCTTCATCTTGGTTTTACCCCCTTAACTTTGGGTGTCTCCCAAGGCTCTGTCTTGAGCCTTCTCTTCTTCCTCTATATTGTTTCACTTGGGGGATCTCATCAGCTTCAGTTGATTTCAACATGACCAAATTGAACTCATCTTCCCCTCCAAACCCTCCTCAATTCTTCTTAACTGAGAGGGACCACCCATCTAATCATCCAGGATTATAGCCTAAGTATGAATTATATCCTGGGCTGTCCCCAACATGTAACATAGGGATATCATTGTGTTTCTTGAAGGGAAACAGAATAGACATCGTTAGCTTCTTCTCCCCCTTTCCTTTCATTCTCTAAGGGATACTTATTTTCTTCCAGACAAGGAAACATGATTTGGGGGCCAAAAGCTCCACCACTCTGCCCTCTTCAGAAAATTATGTCATCCTGCTTCCTTAAATATTATTATTCTAGAGGAAATATTTTTCTGGTTCAAGCTAACTTCTATCACTGTTCATTTTCGAGAAGGACCCCAAACTTTATGTCCAAGACAATTCTCTTCCCACTAAATACAAGTTCCCTAATGAATATGCATAGTAGGTAGCAAAGAAATCCACTTATCTAAATCAAAATTGGGGCAATAAGGTGATGCTGTGATTAGGGTGCCAGGCCTGGAGACAGGAGGACTTCAGTTCAAATATGACCTCAGATATTTAATAGCGGTGTGGGCCTGGGCAAGACATGGGCTTGAATCCTGTATCTGACAGAGTCCAACTATGTAGAACTAGGCTAGTAATAATCTCAGCTTCAGTTTTCTCTTCTATAAAAAGAGGATGATATCAAATGGTATACAGAAAGTGCTTTGAAAGTGACAGGCACATACTTTTGTTGCTGTTCAGCCATTTTTTTCAGTCATTTCCCAATCTTTGTGACCCCTTTTGGGGTTTTCTTGGCAAAGATACTGGAGTGGTTGGTGTGCCATTTCCTTCATCAGTTCATTTTATAGATGAGGAAACTGAGACAAACAGGACTGAGACTTTTGTATCTGACACCAGATTTGAACTCAGAAAGATGAGTGATTCCTGGATCCAGGCCTGGTACCCTTATCCACTGTGCCACCTTACTGCCCATGTAAATACTAAATGCTTTGTTGTTGTAATAATTCTCAGTGCTCCTAGGCAACTCTTTGAGATTACAAATTGAGTAGCAAGTACTGATCTATTTTATTAGGGGGAAGTTTCTTCCATAGGAGCTCCCTATTTCAACAAAATCACAGGTCTAGTCCAAAAATATATATTATATTTATTACACCACTACCCTGGAGCCTCAGTAAAACTAAGCTGTCAGGGCTGGCCCTGGTAAGATCAACCACAGCTGCCAATAATAATAGATACCATTAGTATCTCTCTTTTTACTAAAAAGGAAGAAAATATTTTTCCCCTTCTTCACAGAGTTCAAAGAGTTCCATACTGTCTGTCCTTTTTTTTGCTCAGTTATCCATATGCAGGCTACTTAAAATACTCAATATACAAAAATATGAATTTACAAAACAAATAATTTGGGGAGTAATTATCCACATTATACAAAGCAGAAGTTTAATGCCTCCTCCTGGCATGGAAATAACTCTAGGCTCCCAAAGGCCGAGCACAAGGTCTGGCAGTCACTCAGGCCATACCAAGATGTTACAGTTTTGAGGCTGGGCTCAGTGGTGTAGCCATGTGTCTATGAGCTGCTGAAGCCAAAAATAATTAATCACCTATTGGTCAACCTTCTAGCAATGCGCCTTTCTGAACAAAGCTAGGCTGATATCCCTGTCCCAGAGGCAGAGGGGATTGTGGTTTAGGTCCTGGAGACTAAGGAATCTCTGATGATCCCAACATTTGCCTTATAAATGGCCTTTCCTGCTTTATACTACATTCCTTTTAAAAGGAGCTCCCCTAGTTTAGATAAATATTTGTTTCCAGATCATTAAGTACTTAACAGAAAAGCTAGGGGAAGATAAACTTAAAACTATTAAGTGTTAGCAGTCTCTATCCATTGAAGATCAATCAGAAATGAAGATAAAGTATCCTTGAAATTCTCAATGGGAAGATGGAGTTTGATTCACAAATGTGTGTGTGTGTGTGATTACTTTAAGGAATTCCCAAATGAGGAAATTCCTATTGACATAGCATCATATATTTTTAACTTTATTGGAAATGGAAGCAAAGAACAGTTTAAGGGACTTCCCAGGGTCAGGGAGGGAAGGAAGGAAGGAAGGAAGGAAGGAAGGAAGGAAGGAAGGAAGGAAGGAAGGAAGGAAGGAAGGAAGGAAGGAAGGAAGGAAGGAAGGAAGGAAGGAAGGAAGGAAGGAAGAAAGGAAAAAGGAAATGTGGGAGGGAGAAAAGGAGGGAGAAAAGGTGAAAGGGAGAAAAGAAGGGAAGAAGGAAAGGAGGGAGGAGGGAATGAAGGACACAAGGAAGGCAAAAGGGTTTATCAAGTAGTTACTAGGTGCCAGGCATTGTGCTAAAAGTTTTGCAAATATTATCTTACATTTGATGCTCATAATAACACTGGGAGATAGATGCTATTTTTATCCCCATTTTACACATGAGGAAACTGAGGGAGACAGGTTAAATGACTTGCCCAAAATCACACAGCAAGTAAGCCTCTGAGCTGGGATTTGAACCCAGGTCTTCTTGACTCCCAAGTACAGGTACAGATTAGTACATGCTCTGCAACTTACAAGAGGCAACTAATTGGCCCAGTGGATAGAGTTCTGAGCCTAAAGTCAGAAAGACTCATCTAACATTAGACACTCACTAGCTGTGCAAGTCACTTAAACTCTGTTTCTACTAGAAAAAGAAATGGCAAACCACTCCAATATCTTTGCCAAGAAAATCCCATGGACAATAGGGTCCACAGGGTCACAAAGAGTTGGACAGTACTGAAATGGCTAAATAACAATGGCAACCTGTTTTGTTTTTTAATTAATGGACACATATGAAGTCATATTTTTCCTCATTTTTAAAAATTTACTGTTTAGTAAAATTTTTCCCAAGGCATCTCAGCCTTTCCCTCTCCTCCCCACACCACAGAAGGACCCCCCAAAAGAAGATATGAATATCTAGAGTGTTTCTTTTGTGTTTCTATTTTTTAATTCATTCTCTGGAGGTGAACATTCACAAAATAACCTTCAAATGTTAATTCTGTAGTCATATCTAATGTTCCCTTGGTTCAATTTATTTTACTTTATTCTACAGTCTTAGAAAATTGCGTCAGGGGACACATGTGATACCCAGACGAATCGCGCATCAGCTAGGGAAGGGGTGGGGGTGGGGATGGGGGGAGGAAAAGAAAATGATCTGTTTCCAATGAACAATGTATGAAAATGACCAAATAAAATAATGTTTAAAAAAAAATTGTGTCAGGGTGCTCAAAATTTAAGTGTAAACTGTATCTGTGGCAGGGCTTGAATTCAACTCTTCATGTCTCTGAGGCTCAGCATCTATTATACAAAGTACAAACGCTCCTATCCACTTAGCTTGGATTCTGAGGAAAGGTGGCATATATGTCCAAACATTAAATTAAATTGACATAAAAATAGTACATCTTTATATATTACTCACTCCATTCTGAATCTGATACTCTGACTGGCTTCAACTCCATGGAACAAGGTGCTCCTCCACCCCCATCCCTCATCCCCTGGTGTCGCATCCTTCCCAACCTTTCTTGCCTTCTTCTGTGCAATACCTCCTCCCATTAGACTGTAAGCTCCTAAAGGGCAGAAATTAGCTTTTATTTTATTAATTATATACCCAGCAATATTTAACAATGATCAATTGTGAAAGACTTATCTATTTCGATCAAGACAATGAGCCAAAGCAAATCCAAAGGACCCCACATGAAAAATGGTACCCAACTCCAGAGAGACAGAATTTATGAAGCCCGAATGCAGAATGAATCACCCTTTTTTTCCACTTTATTTTTCTTTCTTTTGTTTGGCAACATGAATATGAAAATACATTTTGCATGATTTTACATGTATATTTGATACCATATTGCTTGCCTTCTCAATGGGTAGGGGAGGATTGGATGGAAGAAGAGAATTTGGAATCCAAAATTGTCAAAAGTGAATGTTAAAAATAAATAAAAAGGGGTTTGGGTTTTAAAAGATTACTCTGTTATAAAAATAATTAGGAAAAATAAGAAAATGAATTTTGAGTGATAATATATGTATAACCCAGTGGAATTGCTTGTCAACTCCAGGGTGGTGGAGGGAAGATGGGAGGGAGACAACATGAATCATATAACCATGGGGAAAAAATTCTAAATAAAATTCAGAATGAAAATAAATAAGTAAATAAATATTTGCATCTCAAGTCTACCAAAAAAAAAAAGTTCTCTTAATTATATGCTCAGTGATTACTACAGTGCCTGGCTTGTAGTAGTTACTTAAATACTATTTATTAGATTGGAGAGTATGCATAAAACCATTTCACATTCATTATCTCAATTCAACAGAGCAACACACCTGGGATGCAGGTAACAGCAATATTATCAGAACTATTTTATAGATAAGAATAAGTCATTAAGGTTCAGAAAAGTTGTGATTTTTTCCAATGGTCAGACAGTTAGTATGCAAAGTAGGAAGGACTAGAAGCCAGGTGTTCTGCTTCCAGATTCAGGGTTCTTTCTTCTTCTGCACTCTGCTCAGTCAGACAATCAAGACAGTCATGTTTCCAGATCAACACCTATGTTTTACCCATAATTTAAACCTTTATGTTTTACCCATAATTTAAAATACTTAAATACTTAAACTACTTCTTCTATATGGCCAAATGATTGCTCTCCTTGGCCTAAAACAGGTTAAATGAAATGGCCTTGGATGAGTAGTTTATTCTCTTCCACATTTCAGTGAACACATGGAAGGTTTAAGTGAAAACATCTAAGGCAGTTGTATGGGTTGAGTTCTGATTCTGCTTGACTCCAGAAACTTAAAGATTTTGCTTAGGTTTGGGAGAAAGTCTGTCATTGCCATAATTCTTAAGATTATCAAAGAAAAGGAATGTCCCCAAAAGATTTGGATGTCTTGGAAGAGTTCATTTTTTCTTCTAGGCTAAATTAAAAAATGAGTTTCAAAGGAATATTTTATATTTGATTTTAGGTAGCAGCTGGGGGTGTACTGTAAATGTCTAAGAACCAGGCTCTCTGGAAAAAATAAAAAATGTATATATATGCTTTTAAGTTCAATCTGAATTATTAACATTTCTTAAGTCTAAGCTTTCAACAAAATAATAAGTCAATTCCTGATTTGTAACATTTGCAGATTCCCAGCATGGAAATGATCAAAAGAAAATTTAACTAACTGTGGTACAAGTTTGCTCCAACATACCCCTGGAATGATTAACACTGTGCCTGGAACAGAGTAGGTAATTAACAAACTCTTGGTTGTTTTTTGTTTGTTTGTTTATTTGTTTAAACTTTAAATTTTTTTTTTACATTATAATTCCCAGGTAACTCCCTCCCCTTCCTGAATTAGAGAAGGCATCATTTAACAAAAAGATAAATGTATGTAGAAAACTATATGTTACTTGTTTCAATTTAACAGTTCTTCCTCTGGAGGTAGCCATATACAATGTGTTCTTCAAACAATATTCCTGTTGCTATAGATATTGTCCTCTTAGTTCTATTCATTTCATTCTTCATAATTTCAAATAGGTCTTTCTGATTTTTTTAAGTTACCCGGCTCATCATTTCTTACAGAGCAATAATATTCAGTCATAATCATATGTGACCACTTGCCTAATTAATAAATGCTTGTTGGTCTGCCTTGACTAGGAAAGACATGGCTCTAGAATGAGAGAACTTGAATTCAAAACCCAACTCTGCCACTTACTAGCTTTCTGGGCCTTCATTTGCTCAACTGTAAAATAGAATTCAACAAAGGAACATTTAATGTCTCTCCTCTCTCTCAGTCTATAATTTATGAACTGGGAAGTATTAAAGAAAGGAGGTTCTCATCAACATACAGAATGTTAGATGCCAAGTCCACTCTAACTATTAGGTATCAAATGATTACGGAGATCCTGACCCTAAATTGAAAACTTTTCTGAGGACTGAGAAGGATCATGCCAAGGTTAATATTTTGCCTGACTCTATACCTTGCAAAACTAACAACTCTCCAAGCCAATTTTTTGTTTTATCCTCATCTGCCACTTTCCAACCCCCAGCCTCTATTTCTTAGGAACCATGAATAACAGAAACATTCAGTGCCATATCAACTGAGTCTTAAGGCAAGAAAATGGATCCTTATTTTCCCAGGCTAAGCAATCTCTGAATACATATATCCCGCTGGGATCCCATCTGCCTTATTTGTGCATCACCCCAGTTCCCACCAAAGGGAGACTCAGAAAGAATGCCTCTTGTCTAGCACAGTCATACAATAATAATAGCTAGCATTTATATAGCATTGTCAGGTTTGCAAAGCACTTTACAAATATTATATCATTTATCCGCACAACATTGGAAGGAAGGTGCTATTATTGTCCCCATTTTACCAATGATGAAAATGAGACAGATGTTAAGTTTCTGAAGTCAGATTTGAACTAAGGTCATTCTGATTCCTGACCCCCTGGTCTATTCACTTCAGTCCCTAGCTGCCTGTACATTTTATCAGATACAGTATACATGTTTGTTAAATTAATTTGCCCCCAATAGGGGAAATGTCAACACTAGTAGAAAAAATTCTAGATTCCAAGAATTGAAATTCTTTCTAATTTTCCAGCTTGAAGAAAGATCTAGATTTTTGAAGACGTTTTGATTCTTTTGTGACATAGATACCTTTGATGTCTGATGAAGCCTATGGATCCAGTTTTTGGAATAATGATTTTGATGCAAAAAATGAAATCTATAGGATAACAAAGAAGACCGATTATATTAAAATGTAGTACCAAATTTTCTTTAAAAGAAAAAAAATCAACTCATTAGCCACTGGCAGAAAGATTCAAATCAAAGAACCTTTGTCTCCTTAGATTAGTAAACTCTTTATTTCCCAACAAAGTCAATACACATTCCCTATGTGATGTTACAAAGGGAAGCACACATCTGAGATGGAGTGTCAAAGTCCAGGTTAATGAGACGAGCCAGTGGTTGAGCATCCCCTCAAAAATCAATGCTATTCCTTCCAGTGATAAAGCTTGTGGCTTTTTTCATTATGCAGGTGGTGGATGAGTAAGTTCTTTAAAAAGATCATGGAAAGAAGGCAACATGGGCTGATTTATGAGTTATAGGAATAAGAAGGCCTCTGATACTATGGCTGGATAATTTTGTGACCACTAATTATGTCTGTGGCCACATAGACTAAAGTAATGAGAAAGACAATAAAACCTCATGCTCCTAGGTGCAAATTTATTACCTGGAGGACCTTCCTTTTCTCTTATCCCTTTCCTTCCCTAGGTGCTTTACGTAACCCTGCTCCATTTCCCCAAGAACATGGTAAGAAACCCTACAAAAAGAATAAGCAGTCATAGGAATGGGACATTCACTTGGTTTTGGAGAAAGCAACCATTGGACACTACCACTGTTGGTCACCATATCTGAGGAAGTCTGATCTGCCATCCATTGGTCAGTAAGGATTTATTAAGCGCTTACCACTGCCAGGCACTAAACAAAGCCTCAGAGGTACAAAGAAAGGCAAAAGATAATCCCTACCCTTGAGGAGTTTATAATCTAATTGGGGAAACAACATAGAAACAGCTTTGTAAATAAAAGATATATACAGAGTAGATCAAGAATCATCTCAGAGATAAGTCACTGGCAGTAGAAGGGAACTAGAAAAGACTTCCTACAAAAGGGAGAAGGAAGCCAGGAGACAGGGGCAAGAAGAAGGAGCATACCAAGCATGGAATCAACCATTGAAAGTTCACAATTGAAGAAGAGAGGCTAGCAGGCAGAAATAAAAATAAATATATAAATAAAAATATAAATGGGTGAAGACGATAAATCTTGCCAAGATCTAGTTCTTCTCTTTATTTTTTAAATCCTTATCTTCTGTTTTTAAATCAATACTATGTATTATAGGTTCCAAGGCAGAAGAGTGGTAAAGGCTAGGAAATTGGGGTTAAGTGAGGTGACCAGGATCACACAGCTAGAAAGCATCTAAGGTCATATTGGAACCTAGGACTCCCATCCACGCACCTGGCTCTCAATCCACTAAGCCAACTAGCTGGCCCTATTTCTTCTTTTAGAGGAAAAGAAGAATTACCTATTTCCCTACCTTACCCTAAAAAGTATCTCTAAGGAAAAAAAAAATCCTCCCAAATTCGTAAAACAGTAACATAATAAATCAGAGTAAATATGTTTAATCTATTACTATATTATTCCAGGGAAATTTTTCTGTGTCAATTTTTTTAATACCCACCTTTCTAGAAATCATGTTGTTCTCTGGCTAATACCCTACAATACTAGAAAGGAACAAGCTAGTCTAGATTCCAGCATCCTCCTCCACAACTTTTTAAATCAGAGGAAAAAGTAAATGCTTTAAAGAAGCCTGGGGAAATCCACCCATGTTATCAACCGAACCTGCATCTATTTCCCTTTTCTACATCCTCCTGATCAACCTTAATCCTTAATGTGCTTCCAGTTGCCTGTGCTCAGATCCTTATTTCCAACAAATCCTAATGCAATCACTATAACTGATGTGCTGCCTTTGTTAAGACTATGGTGTCAATAAATGGGAGTAAAACAAGCTGCTAAGGAAGATGTGGGGAATTTATCAGAATGGATGCATGCAGTAGATGGCATAATAACTGTCGGGAGCCGATTCATAAATCACAGCAGGACTTTTTTTTTTTTTGGAAGAAGATCTTCACAGGCTGGTGAGTAAGAGGGGGGAAAAAAGCAGCAGTCAAAGGAAACCATGAGGGATAGAACACTAGCCCTTCAATCGGAGTAAAATAAATTCGAATCCTCTCTCTCAGATACTCTGGATGATCATTGACAATTCACTTAATTTCTCTGAACCTCAGTTTCCTCACTCGTAAATAAGACAGTTGGACTCAATGGCCTTGAAGGTCTCTTATAATTCTAAATTTATGATCCTATTTGAAATTCTGCAGGAGTTGGGGAGTACTTTAATATTAACCTTAACAAATGGAAAACTGTAAATAGACTAAGACACTAAGTCGTCAGAGGTTTGTAGG
Organism: Monodelphis domestica; assembly: GCF_027887165.1. Taxonomy (NCBI): domain Eukaryota; kingdom Metazoa; phylum Chordata; class Mammalia; order Didelphimorphia; family Didelphidae; genus Monodelphis; species Monodelphis domestica. The sequence goes on from NC_077227.1 coordinate 251,060,772, forward strand.
TTGTTGTTTTGGTTTTTTTTAAACTAAGTAGTAGCAGTTTCTATTATTTATTGTCATTCTTGGTCACTGAGAGACTACCACTGAAGAAGTTTCTATTATAGAGTTCCAGATAGGATTAGAAACACACCCTACTAACATATTTCCTATTGAGTGTTCACTTCCAATCCCAATTGACTGGGAATGCAAGAGGTAGCTATCAATTTATCTCAGTTTCATTATCTGCAAAATGGAGACAGGAATACCTATGTCATGTGCAGGAGGCTTGCTAGGATCAAACAATCATACATGTGAAAATATTTTATAAGCAACCTGTTTTTTTTTATTAAACATCTATCATTACTATCAAGGCAGCTAGGTAGCACAAAAAATAGAATGCCAGGCCTGAAGTCAGAAAGACTCATCTCCAAGAGTTCAAATCTGGCCTCAGACACTTACTACCTGCATGACCCTGAGGAAGTAATTTCACCCTGTTTGCCTCAGTTTCCTCATCTGTCAAACGAGCTGGAGAAGGAAAGGTAAAACATTTCAGTATCTTTGTCAAGAAAACTCAAATGAGATTACAAAGAGTTGGACCCAACTGATATGAGTGAATGACACCATTCTTATTATTATCTCATGACCACAAGGTTGGCGGCTAGGTAGTGAATTATTTTGTTTACAGCACTTTGTGAAGACCATTTACTGGAAAAGGGGGTGATGGAATGAAGGAAACAAGCATTTTCAGAGAGCCTGCTTCAGTGCTTTCTAAATATTATTTCACTTGATCTTCATAACCCTGGGAGTCAGGTGCTATTACTATCCTAATTTTATAATTGAGGCAAGTGAGACCGACAGAAGTTAAGTGACTTTTGCCCAGTGGCCAACAGCTAGAAAGAGTCTGAAGCTAGACTCAAACTCAGGACTCCTGAGTCCACTGTCTTTCTATTGATCCACCTAGCAGTCATATTTAGATAGTAATCTATTGTAGTGGAAGGAATACCTATGATGAAAAGATTATATTTCTTAAGTATTTTCATTATTATTGTTATTGCTAATCGTTTTGATATGATGTGCATAAAAAAATTAAAAGATGAGTGAGTGCTTTATAGCTAGAGATTGTAGTTAAAGTGTTTTAGAAAAATTCCACAATCTTAAGGACTAGTTTACCTGAGCCTTGGGGTACTTCTCTATCCTTTGTTGTTGTCTTTCAGTCATTTCAGTAGTGTCTGACTCTTCATGATCTCCCTCAGAGTTTTCTTGGCAGAGATACTGGGGTGATTTACCATTTCCTTCTCCAACTAATTTTATAGATAAGGAAACTGAGGCAAAGAGGGTTAAGTAACTTGCCCAGGGTCACACAACTAGGAAGCATTTGAGGTCATATTGGAACTCAGGTCTTCCTAACTCCAGGCCTGGCATTCTATCCATTGTGCTGCCTAGCTGACCTCTCTATCCCTAGAACCTCTTAATGAGAGGAAGAAGCATCTTTCTTTTTTATGGAAAACTTATTGTATATGGAAAATCTTCCTCCACTATATAAATGTAATTATTGGTTTCTAAAAAATCACTCCCCGGGGCTCAACCTGAAGGATGAATCATCTGAGAGAAGCTGGGGGAATGGATGAAGCTGATAATTTAAGCAAGTCAAGGCATAGTCATTCATTGAGTTTAGAATCTGTCAGTCACTTTGGCTTTGCAAAGATGCTGAGAGGTCAAGACTCCCCTCAGGCAGGATTTCAGAACTTAGTGGATGATATGAGAAAGGGCAAAGGATCTGAAATTAGAAGAGGTGGCAGGTTTTCTGGAACCCTTTGAAGGGGACCGACATGAGCCAGATTAGTTACAAGAATGTTGGGCCCTGACAAGAGATCCTATGCTCTTGAGTGAGACTAAGTCTTTAGCTTTGAGCTTTCCTGAGTTGTTTGCCCCAGATTGCTAGGTTACCCTCTAAGTCAAGTCTACTGACCCTCTCTCTTAGAGATTGCACCTTCCATTCTTATCATGGACCCAACTGGACCCATTTTTTACAGGGATCTAGCTTGGTTACCCACTTTATATGTCTGTCCACATTTCTGTCCAATCCCATGGCTAAATTACTCATCTTGGTCAATTCTACTCTCTTTTCCTCTAAAGTAGTACAATATCTCTATGGATCCCATGAAGAAGTCTGCCTTCTTTGCCCTTATCACTAAGGCAAGGAAGTCAGCTTGTCATACTGTAGCATTAACAAAACCAATTAGCATAGGTGATTGATGATGAAGTTGGCCCTGTGGGCTGGTGCCTATGACATTAAGTACAAAGAGATCCTCCCTGATCTAGAAGGTTCAGGTAAGAATAAAGGGAGCTAACTAGTGCTTTGGAGCACAGGGTCTATATCAGGCACATTTCTAGCTTTGGGCTGACAGAAAGATTTTTAGTCTCTACAGGTTGTTAATTTGGCTCATTACAAAGGTGCTGGAATGAAAATTCCCTTGAAAAATAAGAGGGACATCTCAAGGGTGCCCCAATTTAGAACAGTTGCTTTTTTTGTTATCATTTTATTATAACATAATATGTAACATAATAATATTATAAGTGATTTGATATAAGTAATAAATTATAATAAATATGCTTAGCCAAAAGAAACAAATTCTCATATTAGCTATGTTCAAAAATCTAGATCTTATTCTTCACCCCAAGGAAGGCAGACTATATGTTATAGGTTATACACGTGTTATATAATACATATTTCCCTATTTGTCATGTTGTGAAATTAGATAAATATTTTTTACACTAGAGAAAAATTCATGGAGGAAATAAAGCAAAGAATGGAATGCTTTGGTCTGCATTCGGATTCTGTGTTTTCCTTCTTAGAACAATTCTTTAACCTCTTACCTCTTTCCCCTTCTCTATCTCCAAATATATGATTAAGAAGTAGAAATGGCTCAGACAGACATATGCTGACACCTCCTGGGCTTCCCCTAAGGACATCGATAGGGTTTTTTTTGTTTGTTTGTTTTGTTTTAAACCCTTATCTTCCATCTTGGAATCAATACTATGTATTGGTTCCAAGGCAGAAGAGTGGTTAGGGATAGGCAATGGAGGTCAAGTGACTTGCCCAGGGTCACACAGCTGGGAAGTGTCTGAGGCTAGATTTGAACCTAGGACCTCCTGTCTCTAGGCCTGGCTCTCAATCCACTGAGCCACCCAGCTTCCCCCAGGACATAAATGTTTACATCTATGGACCAAGTCTACCCCTGGAACCTGGAGGAAACTCATTCTGAAAAATATGGCCTCCATTAATAAAAACCAGTCAGGAATAAACAACTGGTGAAAAGCCCCATATCCTCTGAGGCACCTCATGCTCTCAGGTTGTGGTTTTTTACAATCATTTGACCTAGGGGAAAATGTTGGGGAAAGAAAGACAAAAAGTTCCCTGTTAATATTTAATGGTGATGCATTTGCTTTATATGGGTGGTTATTTATTAATGGGCTTTATAATAAATGCATACAGTAGCCTGGGGACACAAGGAAGCCCATCCACAACACAGGTGCCAGAGAATGGGTCTTTTATTTCACTGGGTGGATTTGGTGGGGGCACAAGGAGAAAATCTGATTGGATGAAAGGCTTGCCTGTGTGCTTTCCATAGGCTTGTAAAAAATGGCAGCTGCCTATCCACTTCTGCAAAGCTTCCCACCACTCTCATGTCCTTTCCTAAAATAGCAGCTGAACCATTCATCTTGGAAGATCTTTTTTCTGATAACAGAGGCTTATTATTTTTTTCAGTCTCATCAGTTAGGAACCCAACTTTCCAGGTATGAGAGAATAAGATCAAAAGAGGGTGTCTATTCACAGGGGCTTCATCAGTAAAAAAAAAACAAGGCTAGATTTAAGTCTCTATGTGATGAAACCATAAGATTTATTTCACACTTCTAACAGTACATGAATTAAGGAAATTATTGATCTCCCCATAAAAGTCTATGCACCTGAATGGTCCTTTGAATGAGTGAAAAAAATTAAATGTATTTATTAAATTATTTTATAAATTAATAAATAAAATTTAATTTATTAAATAAAATTTTTAAGTTTTAAATTTACTATGTACCCTTTGATCCAGCACCTGACATATAACTGATGCTAGTAAATGTTTGTGTTTGGTTTTGATAATGATATTAATGCATTATTCAAAAGAAAGGCCTTTCCCTCATGATGGATGGGAATTTTTGGAAGCGGAGGTGCTATTTGACTCTATATGTAACATATATGTGATATAATGAGCGTGTAACTATTTCCTTGGTGGGAAAGAGATAAACTAAGACATAATCAATATAGATGGAGCCTTATAATGTTTTAGGAAGGCAATGTTTCCAGAATTTGATGGGACTGTCTAGGAGATGTAGCAACTCTGACCAAGCATGGTGAGAAGAAGCTGGAGCCTCCTATATTTAGAGGAAGTACTTACTGGGATTTCGCTTTTGGTCAGAAAAAATGACCAATGACACCATGGGTTAAATTGGATTTAAGTGAGCAAAGTTGCACAAGTTATCAGCTTCATTCTCTTTTTAAGAGTCATCCAAGTCCAGTAGAAAGATAGAAGCCAGGAGGACTGGCAATGGTCTAGGATGTGGTGAATGATGATGGCATCTTTGGGATACAGTGGATGACCCTGGCATCTTCTATGTTTGATGAAAGACCTAAGCATTCCACAACACCTGCTTCAGTCTCTTCATGGCCATTGGTATAAAGCGTTCTTATATACCCAATCAACCAGGGGAAGTCTTTATATGTTTGGTCACTGACAATTTTGAAGCCTGTCCATGACCTCAGCCTAAGTTTAGATCATCTGCCAAGATGGTTTCACTGCTATGTGGCCACTGCAAATGCTACAGGTTCTTGGAGTCACAGGTGAGAGTCAGATGACAAATAGACACCAAAGACAGTTGAGCAACCTGAAAAGGGCTTAGCAAGCCCTCATACCAGTGCTAGTCCTTCCTGAACACCCCATATATATGGTAGTCAGATCAGCAAGATAGGAAGCTTGTGTCAGCAAGATTAGGGGTATTTTAGTATTTGATTCCTTTCCTCTTTAACACAAAATTTTGCTCTCTTTAGATGTCGTTTGTCTATTTTTACTTTATTTCCCTTAGATCATAGTAAAACTCTTATGAAAAACAATCTCAGTCTAGTGGTACAGTATAGGGAAAAGACGGGAGTACTGGAGTCCTGTTAAGAGAAATAGATTCAGAGTAAAATCCATAATCTATCTACAAGTAACTATGAAATATTATGGCAAAGAAGTAGCAAAGGAGAAAGTGGACCAAGTTTGGGCCTTTTCAGTTTCCTGTCCTGCTTGGAGCTACATTTCATTACACACTGGCCTACTTCAATTCAGTTCAACCAAATGTTTATTATGCATCTTTGTGTCCAAAGCTGATTATTAGGAAACAAAAAAGAAAAATGGTAACTTCAACCACCAATCGATAAGTATATATTTAGTGCCTATTCTGTCCTAGGTATGCAAGAAGCATCATAGTGTAATGGATAGAGAACTGGCCTTGAAGTCAGGAAGATCTGAGTTCAAGCACAATCTCTGACCCAAACTGCATCACCCTGGGCATTTTCATCTCTCATTGCTCTTGGGCACTTCTCTAGATTGAAGAGCTACAGATCTTCATTAGTAAAAAGAGTTCCCTTATCTAGGCTTCCTTTTACTAATTCTCTCACAGTCTAGTCATTATCTCTACCTCTACAGAGCAGATACGTTGCTAAAGATTTAAAAGTCTCTTTAAAAAGCTTATGTTCTCTCAGAGGAGTCCTTTGCCTTCAGAGTTTACCAACCTAAATGAAGGGATATCACAAGCACAAACATAATGATATGATAGAAAGCATATGGAGCAAAGGAAAGATCCAGACAAGGCATTCTAGGGAAATAAGAGGAAAAGATCAGATAAATCTAGTCTTCAAGAAGAATACTATTGATTTGACCTGACACTACCACGACTAGGTCTGTATCTCAAGAGATCAAAGACAGGGGAAAGGTCCTACTTGTAAAAACTGTGTGTGTGTGTGGGTGTGGGTGTGTGTGTGGGTGTGGGTGTGTGTGTGTGTGTGTGTATAGCAGCTCTTTTAGCAAGGTATCAAAGAATTGAAACTGAAGGGATTTCCAGCAGTTGGGGAATGACTGAACAGGTCGTGGTAATGGAATTAATTCTATCATAAGAAATGACAAAACAATCACAAAAACCTGGAAAGATATATGAAATGATGTAAAGTGAGCAGAACTAGGATAACATTGTACACAATAACAGCAATAATGTACGATAACTGAATGAACTAATTATTATCAGCAATGACAAGACAATTCTAATGGACTCATGATGAAAAAGGCTATCTCCTGCCATAGAAGAAATTGATGAAGTTGGAATGCAGATGGAAGCCTGCCATTTCTCACTTTATTTTCTTCATGAGATTTTTTCTCAAATAAGTGATATGTGTCTTCTTTTACAACATGACAAACGTGGAAATATATTGTATGATAGCACATATATAACTATATCATATTACCTGCAGTCTAGAAGACAAGGGAAGACAGGAAGGTGTGAATATGGATCATGAAATGTCAGAAAATGATTATTTAAAATTGTCTTTCCATGTAATTGGGAAAAAAATATAATTTTTTTAAAAAATCCTTTTGACAGAAGATTCATGTGATATCTAGAAAAAGTTGCTGCTGAGTCCTTCAAATAACTGGATTGCTATAGAGAACTCTGAGGGTTAAATGAATCAGCTTGGATTAGCTATTCTTATAGAAGTTTCAACAGAAGAGTCATATGGGTGAAATACAACATGAAAACTAGACTCCAGGGTGAATTTATTTTTATTTTTTATTATTTTCAAACCCTTACCATCTACCTTAGAATCAATACTATATTTTGGTTCCAAGGCAGAATAGTGGTAAGGGGTAGGAGAGGGGGGTTAAATGACTTGCCCAGAGTCACACAGCTAGGAAGTGTCTGAGGACATCCAAGGTAAATTTAGAAGGAATCTACATTCATGCCTAATTTCCTATTTAACTAGTAAGAGACTCCTGAAGTAGGAAGGATGATCCTCAATGCCAGAAAAGTACTTCATCCCCTTTGCTCTCAAATTCTAGGTAAATAAGGATCTTAAACAGAGATTTTATATATATAACCTTTACATTCGTTTAAATTCATTTCAAAAGTGCACTTAGGATCACCTTACCTCCAAGTGATTCATGTCCCCCAGCATTTGTCCCCTTAATTTGGTGGCTGTACTAGAGAACAGCAAAAGGAGTCAAGACCTCTTCCAGTGAACACTTGTAGGGAAGATAATGGATGAGCCATATTTGGACTTGTTCTTAACTAAGTTATTGATTAGGCTAGGTGGGCAGTTACTCTGTAAAGGCAATGAATAACATAGGGGAGCTATAAAATGCATGTCATCACCAGAAGTCCATTAAAAAAGGCCCTTAGAGGTCAATTTGATCCAACAATTTACTGTCACTCTTCGCAAGTCTTTCAGCCCTGGATATGTTGCCTTTGAGGGTATTTTCTTTGGTAGCTTTCTCTTCCCTGACAGGACTCACTATGTATATGAGAAGTTGAAAGTCATTGGGGTGCCAAGATGGGCACTAACGACCCCAAAGATGGGTTTTCAAAGATCAATTATATGTTGGCAGTTCTGTGCTCAAGTGCAGAGATATTCTAGAGTTCAGAAGCAGGATCCATTGACTATATTTCCTATCTCTCCTCCATCTGCCACTTTTCATTTGCCCACTTTCCCTCAACAATATTTAATTCTAAGCTCTTATTCTTACTCATCCCCCACAAGAGGGCCTTTGAATAGCCACACTTGTCATACTTTCTGCAGGGCCTTGAGGCTTGTAATGAAGGCATCAGACTTCCAGTGCAGACCTTGGAAAGCAAACTAGTATTTGAAAAAAGAGAAGGAGGAGTTATATTTCTCAGAGACATTTCCAGGTTGTTAATTCTGCAGGCACAGAATTCTCATAGCATCTCTATTCCTTACCAAGCCTGGCTCTAAGTAGTCACTTACCTTTTTAAGGGCCTTATAGCTTAAAAGGAGTCAACAACCTATATAACACACATTTACAATTCATTTTTATTTTTTACATATCTACAATTTAATGCATGCTGGTTAGTAAACATTTACTAGAGTTAATGTATCTCTGACTTCTTAAGTAACATTTCTATGTCTTCATGTGCACATTGGACAGCTAGGTAGTCCTGTGAATAGAGTGCCAGGTCTGGAGTAAGGAAAACTCATCTTTCTGAGTTCAAATATGACTTTAGACACATAGTTAAATTGTATGACCTTGTACAAGTAACTTAATTCTGCCTCAGTTTCCTCACCTATAAGGAAATTATAAAATCCAATATTTCTACCCCAAAAATTTCAAATGGGGTCACAAAGAATTGAACCTGACTGAAAAATGACTAAACAACATATAGCACATTGGAGACTGAGGTGTCTGGGTATAAATAGGGACTTTCTTCTTTCACTAAAGATGAAAATAGATTCCTATAGGAAAGCTGACATACCTTCCCCATGTTCTTCTGCTGATTTCATCTATGAATGTTCCTGGGATGCCATGACTTTGCTGGGTTTCATACCAAATTCTCTTCAGACCTGTTTTCTCTTCTCCTGCTTTTCATTGTTCTGTGATGCATTATTATTCATAATATTCTGTCATCCTTTTCAATATTTTTTGACAAAAGAGTTTGTATTCTAAGCCAGTGTTGCCCTTGGCTGCCACCTCCTTCTTTGTGGCAAACCGGTCGAATATTTCATTGATAAAGATGTTTTCTATTGTTAACAGCTATTTTTCATTGGTTAAACCTTTGAGGGAAAAAACAATAATTTGCATTTATGTATTTTTTCATTTCTTATTTTTTAAACCCTTGCCTTCTATCTTAGAATTGATACTAAGTGTTAGTTCCCAGGCAGAAGAGCGATAAGGGCTAGGAACATGGGGTTAATTGACTTTCCCAGTGTTACACAGCTAGGAAATGACTGAGGTTAGATCTGAACCCGAGATCTCTCATCCCAGGCCCACATCTATTTATCTTCTGAACCATCTAGCTACTCTTCTTTTTTCCATTTCTAGACCAAAACATATCATTGGGTGGCCAGTCTATTGAGCTAGTAAATCAGTATGAGACAACCATTGACAAGTGAGTCATGAACTGGGGTCAGAATTTAAAGAAGAAAATAGCTTGCATTGTATTTGGGGAATTGTTCAGTGTTTTTAGTGATTCCAAATTGCTCTCTAGTATAGACACATTTGTTTTTAACACAAATTGTCCTCCCAGGAAAGCTATATGCTTGTGATTATTGGACACAACAATTTCTGAAGAATCAAAGGTGCTGGAGATACTCAATAAGAATATATAGAGGCTATAGAAGATGTCAAATGATAATCCATGTACAAGAAGGGGCATATAGCCCATCACCAAAAGATATAAGTGTGTACTGAGTATAGACCAGCCTGTCTAATCTGTATTTATATCAATGAAAGTATAACTGGAAAGGGATTGGGGCCAATCACAGGATGAGAGTGAATGATAACAGATGGATAGGCAAAGTACTTCATTAGTATAGGAGATTTTTTAAGACCTAGAGGGAGGCTTCCAGCACGTTGAATGAATCCTTCATAAGGAGTTATGGAAGAGAAAGAATTACACAAGATGAGAAGGGCTGAATAGGTTATAATCTGCACTGATGGAAGGCTTACTCACATTGATGAGATGACAGATCTATTGAAATTGAAGCATTGAAGAGATGGAGCTCTGATAATATAAAGCTTAGTTTCTAGCAGTTGGAGAGCCAGGGTGGTATAGTACAAAGGGAAATAGAACTAGATATTTATCTGCTTGGGCAGATAAATAGATGATAGATAGATAGTTAGATTGATAGTAATGCCTAATTCATACAATATTAATTTCCTGTCTTCAGAACTATAAACCTACAAATCAAGGTACTCCATCTCTGAGTACAAAGACTGATATTCCAAAGAGCTTTTGTGATGCTCAAACTTGCTCAGCTTCCCTTTCTTCTAACCATTTCCCCACAAGCCTCATTCAGACTGACCAACTGAAAATCCATCCCTAGCAATGCCCATTGGAGTCCACTGGTCTGTGACCTTGGCTAAATGAGAGTAGTAGGGAAAGCTTGATCAAAATCTCATTCATTTTCTTTCCCCCCTCTGGGTGGCCAATGAGCTGGAAAATGAAAGAAACAATGCAGGTTTAAGAGACTAATAATTAGGTCACAGCTGATCCCAATTCAGATTATCTGACAGCTGGGGCCAGTGGACCAGTACACACCATTCTGCTATTTTCCAGTAGAAACCAGTATGAAGAAAGCCCCCGGGGTCTGGGGCATCCAGACTTCCCCTGTACACCTTTACATTAAAGTACACAATATGGAAGAAATGAAAAACTCATCTCTAAATGTGTCCAATCAAAGACACTCTCTAAATGGCGTGAGCTTCTGAGGACATCTTAGAAATCACCTTTGCCCATACTTCATCTTCTTCTATCCCATAAAAACACAGTCTTATTATTGTAGGAGATTTATCCCCATTCCCTCCAGCTCCCACCTGCAACCTCCTTCAGACCCTTCCTTCTCAACCTAATCTTGATGTTTGCTTGCTTTAGCTTCCATAATCCTGTTGTCTCACAAATCTCCTCACTATAATCCTGCATTTGTCTGTCAATATAATTTGTTTACTGTGGGGAGGAGAGGGACATTAATTTCTTTCAGGGAAATGATGAAAACTGCTGCTGCTCAAACTGAATATTTACTTAGAGATTGATGAGGAAAAAGGCATAGAGCCTTGGATTTAGAGTCAAAGGGCTTGTGTTCAAAACCCATGTCTGCCACATGCTAACTACATGACTTTGAGCAAGTCATCTAACCTCTCTGAAGCTCAAATTCTCCATCTATAAGAATTGAGAGGTTGAATTAAATTTCATCAAAGGTCCTTCTTCTAGCTCTTAATCTGTGATGCTAAATGCTGCGGAAGTGAGAAATAGAGAATGGTTTGTAGCAGGAGCTTGGAGTAGCTGTGACTGATGACCTGTCATCCAAACAAGAACATTCCAGTTTGGAATGTGACCTGGAGAGACAGTTGGAGGAAGGAGGAGATCAACAGAAGAATTCTATTCTCTGGGCTTTGGGAAACTGAAGCCTGAAGGTTGTCTTTGGCTTTGAAGACAGAAGAAAGAAGCACAAAGTCCAGCTCTCTCTCTCTGATTATCTCTGTTGTGATTCAGTGACTGAACTTTCAGACCTGACAGCCCATTCTCCAAAGTGAACTGTATTCCACCATCCTTCAATATAAGACTCATGCTAGTATTAGGGAAACCCCAAAACCCTCTTCCCTTTCATTTCCTTATTCTTCCCTGTCTTCCCCAATAAATCCCTTACTTAAGATAGAAAAGAGAAAGAATATTTCATTTGAGACATCATAAACTCACCCTGAGTAGATTTAAAAGACCAACAGAAGAAGGAGGGTGAAGGGAGGAAGGGAGGAAGAGGAAGGAAGGAAAAAGTAAGAAGATTAACAGCCTAATCTGTAGTTATCAATTACCATTCAAGATAGTCCCTTATTACAATGCAAAAGACTTTACAGAGGTGATTACTCTCAGAAATGGTAGGATCAGGCAAAGAGTGTTGTGAGAGTCAAATGGCCAGATGAAGCCCTTTGCAAACTTTACCATATCATAAAGGGTGTCTTGGTAAATGTTTAACAACCAGGTTTGTGTGGCTGGATAAGGAATGTATGCTCATACACATTTAAATAAAATCTGTAGTATTAACACTTTCTTAAGAATAGACAAGTCTAGGGGTTGCCTCTGTGGCTCAGTGGATTGAGAGCCAGGCCCAGAGATGGGAGATCCTGGGTTCAAATCTGGCCTCAGACACTGGTCACAGCTGTGTGACCCTGGGCAAGTCACTTAACCCCCATTGCTTAGATCTTACCACTCTTCTGCCTTAGAACCAATATACTGTATTGATTCTAAGGTGGAAGGTAAGGGCTTTTTATTAAAAAAAAAAAAAAGAATAGACAAGTCTAATATTGATTTGTAGCAATTGCCTACTTCTGTAGTGTAAATGCTCACACTGAAAATTTAACAGTCAGCTGTAGCCAAGTGATTAGAGCTAGCTCCAGCACATCTCTGGATCAAACTAAATACCCTTTTCTCACCTGCCTACTGCCTGCTGGTGCGTTTGTCTTAATGAAAGGAAACCTAGAATGATGGATTAATGTTAGAAAGCTGAAGTTCGAAGCACAAGTGTTGTCTTCTACCAGTGATGATTCCCTCAATTATTTTTTTTACAAACCTTACCTTCTGTCTTGGAATCAATACTGTGTATGGGTTCCAAGGCAGAAGAGTGGCATGGGCTGGGAAATGGGGGTTAAGTGACTTGCCCAGGGTCACATACCTAGGAAGTGTCTGAGGTCAGATTTGAACCTAGGACCTCCTGTCTCTAGACCTGGCTCTCAATCCACTGAGCTACCCAGCTACCCTTATTCCCTCAATTATTAATTCTCTCTTTTTCCCTCTGTCCCAAAATAACTTGGTCTTGGAGAGCTGGGTCTCATTACAATATGCTTATTATCTGTGTGCATATAAGTCCATTGAAGACGAGGGCAATTTTAGTTGTATTTTTGAACAATAGGAATCTAGACCAGTGTCTGGCACATTTTGTTGTTGTTCAGTCACTTTTCAGTTGTGTCTGATACTTCATGACCCCATTTGGGGTTTTCTTAGAAGGTCATAGGATCATTTTGCCATTTCCTTCTCCAGATTATTTTTACAGATGAGAAACGGAGACAAGCAGAGTTAAGTGGCTTGCCCAGGATCTGAAGTATCTGAAGCCAGATTTGAACTCGGGATGATAAGTCTTCCTGACACTAGGATTGGCATTATATCCACTTTATTACCTAGCTTCTCTGCCTGACACATGAGTAGCTATTTAATAAATGTGTGCTGAATATAGGAGTGGGTTCAAATCCTGCCTCTGACACTAACTTCATAAACATAGGTAAATTATGACTACTCTGACAGGTTCCTCCCTGAGAAAATAGGGATTAAAATAGTTGTAATATCTACCTCTCAGAGTTAGTGTGAGACTCAAAGGAGGAAAGAGATATAAAATGCTTCACAGTTTTGAAACATTCTGCAAATGTCAATTATTATTATCATTGTCATTGTTGCTATCATTACAAAAAGATTTTAACTTTCTCCATCTCCAGTTCCCATTGAGAGACATAAAGACACAGGCCCTACATGGAAGGAGAATTAATTATTCTGAGCCACCTCAAAGGAGATTGTGAGAAAGCAAAACATTTGGTTTATAGAGAGTGCCCTGATAAGGAACACGCCTATTGAACTTAGGTCATGGATGGGCTACTAGGTCGACTGGTCCTTAATTCCACACACCACAAAGGATCAATCATTTTGGGGTTTTTTGGTTTTGTGTTTTTTCATTCATGGTTTCCAGTGACAAAGAGGAAGCTGGAACCTCCAGAGGGAAATCCTACACTGGTACACATATTTGGAACCATTAATATTGAATATTCCTCAGCGAGCCACACTAAACACCGATACACCCAAAACACATTTTCTCCAATGCGACTGTCTACTGTTTGCATCTTTCACTGTCTATTTCTTTAGAGTTAATAGGGGCTCCTGGGATTTAAGGAGGTGTTGATTTCTATGCCACTGGCTTACCTTATCTTTCATTCTACAGAATATATGAGAAGAAAGAGAAGAAAAGTTTTTCTTTCACCAGATATCTGGTAATCCAAGCCTAGGAAAAGCCAACAAATTCATGTATGTTCTTATACAGATTTTTAAAAAAATCTTACCTTCCATCTTAGAACCAATACTGTGTATTCATTCCAAGGGAGAAGAGTGGTAAGGGCTAGGCAATGGGGGTTAAGTGACTTACCCAGAGTTGCAGAGCTAGGAAGTGCCACATTTGAACCCAGGACGTCCAGCTGAACCACCTAGGTCTAATGAACAACTGAGCTGCCTCCTCGTATGAAGCTTTGAGAAATCAGTTCTTTCTGGGATCTTTAGGATCACATAGAATCTATACTGAGGCACCAAGGCTACTAATACACAGCAGTCACTTTTTTCAAGACTTGTTCCCCTAACTAGCATCATATTACATAGACCTCTTACCTCAATAAATATGCATTAAGTGTCTATTGTAATTCTAGGTATATAAAGATAAACCTCACAGATCTTACAATCAATAAGGGAAAAGGGGAACGAAAGCTTTGCACACACATACATATGATACAGGAAAAATTGAAAGTGCAAAGGAGAAAAATCAGGTAAAATGCTATGAAAAAGCTAGGGAGGGAGAGATCATTTTCATTTCTCATACATAAGGGAAGGCTTTTCAGAAGAGATAACTGGAGTTGGGTCTTGAAAGAAGAAAAGAATTTAAATCTGAATATAAATGGTAGGAGAATTGGTAATTCACTTCAAGAATTTATTTTAAGTATAGCAAGAGCAAAGTTGAAAGAAAACAGATTTAGAACTAATGATGAAGATAATTATATTTTAGGGGCAACTAGATGGTAGAGTAGAAAGAGCTCTGGGTCTAGAGTTAGGAAGACCTGGGTTCAAATCCAGCCTCAGATACTTATTAGCTGTATGATTTGGGGGAAGTCACTTAACCTGTTTGTCTTAGTTTCCTAATCTGTCAAATGGGAAATAGCAAACTACCCTAGTATCTTTGCCAAGAAAAACCCAATATGGGTTATGAAGATTCACACACAACTGAACAACAACTCTATTTTTGCTGGAATTTAGATATATAAAGATGAGTAAGATCAGGCAAATCTGGGATCTGGAGTCAGCTGTGGAGAATCCAGAAGACCTAGGTTTAAAACTCTGCTTCTTATGAATAGCGACTATCCTATATGACCCTGGACAAGTCACTATATCTCAGGGCTCTCAAAGACTTTAAGTTGTAAAAAAGTTTTTGACATGCATTAGTAGAGAATTTCCTCAAGGGAAGTGTCCTTAAACTAATGAAATCACATGTTAGGAACAAAAAGAGGAAAATTGATCTTTTTAATTAAGGGGAAGAAAAGAGCAAGGAAAAATGGAAGGTATATAAGAGGGTACATTTTATTTTTGATAGAGTATATGAAGGCTCTAGGAGGGAATATAGATGAGGAGATTACGTTGAAAAGAGGAAGGCCACCAGGCCCAGAGATGGGAGGTCCTGGATTCAAATCTGACCTCAGACATTCCCTAGCTGTGTCCCTAAACAAGTCACTTAACCCTCATTGCCTAGCCATTACCACTCTTCTGCCTTGGAATCAGTACCCAGTATTGATTCCAAAATGGAAGGTAAAGGTTTAAAGAAAAGAGGAAGACTATTTCCCCCCAGATGTTAGAGGGAAAGAATTTAACATGAGTAAAGAAAGAAGGACAGAGAAATTTAGAGGAGCAGATAAGGTCATTAAGAGACTTCAGGATATCTGGCTTCCATCTTCCCAGTAAAATAAATGGCAAAGATTCTCTGTGGAGAGAGAGGATTCAGAGGGTGGAATTGAGGGCCTGAGGAAAGAAGAGAAGATTTGGAACAGCCATTGTGGCCACTGGGTGCCATTAAAATACCTTTTGTAGTCATTTGGAGTATAAATAACAAAAAATATTAAGGAAATGGGGAAGATAAGCACTTAATATGGCCTACTATGTGCTAAGCAAGTGATTTTTACAAAAATTGTTTCATTTGATCCCAACATCTTTACAAGAAAAATTATTTTATTTTACCTGTTTTCTAGTTGAGGAAACTGAGGCAAACAGATGTTTAGTGACTTGCCCATTTATAAGTGAGTCCAAGTTTGAACTCAGGTCTTCAGTGATCTATGGACTGTGCCATTGCCTCAAGATGAAAAAATAATGATTATGTAGAACAAAGACTGGAGAGGTGACAGTAGAAAGACTAGATGGAAGAAATCATTAAATGTTATTAGGACAGGATAGCAAGTTATAGATTTAGAGCTAGAGAGAATTTAGAGGCCATCTCCCTCTCATTGTTACCAGTGCAGAATATGAATTCCTAAGACATTATGACTTACCTAAGATCATTTATTGTTGTTGAGTCATTTATTGTCATGTCCATCTCTTCATGATCCCCATTTAGAGTTTTCTTGACAAAGATACTCGTTTTCTTCTCTTGCTAATTTTAAAGGGGAATAAACTGAGGAAAACAAGTTTAAATGACTTGCCCAAGGTTGCACTGTTAATATCTGAGGCCAGATTTGAATTCAGGAAGATGAGTCCAAAATCATTTAGTGAATGCCAAACATAGAATTTGCACTCACAAAGTCTGACCACCCTCAAACTCTGACACGGACTTCCCATTTCATTATGATAACTAAACAAGGGACTCAAGGGTAGAGAAGGAAACATTTTTAAAGGGGAATGGGCATACAATTAAGACTGGGTAGAAAAAGAAGAGTGACCAGAATGGGGTTGACATAGCTGAAGACTAGGAAAGAATCAAGGGACTAAAGATTACAAGGAGAATAAAAAATTATTAAAAGAAAGAGAGGGGAACAAGAGAAGTTGAATAATTTCAATTTCTAGGTTTGGGATTTGGGAAGTAGAACAGTTTTGAGTAATGGTGAGGTGGAGGTTATTACCACCCTGACAGATGCCTGAGTAGAGGTAGATGCCAGCTAAATTGAAATTTTCAAAGAACTTCAAGTTCAAGGTGTTAAAAGCATTCTTCTACATCCATCGTGCCAATGCCCAGCACTCATGTACAGCTTGTTCCATATTACCTTTAATTTTGGTTGAGGTAATAAACACAAAGTATTTTGTCACCCATAAAGTGCTAGATAAATGTGGGCTATTAATTTGATAAGGTTCTCTACTTGTTTCTTGTATGCCTGCCTGTCTTTTTAACAAAACTGTATTTTGAATGCTGGAAGAATGTCTTTGGGATCTCCCATCATGCCTAGTTAAGTGGTCTGTGCATAAGATGTCCTAAATGCAAGGTGCCTAGAAATCTTAGTATGAGTTTAACCTACAAACCTCAAGCTACCAAGCTACCAAGGCTGCATTAATACTTCTGGGACATTCTACATTGGCTTGTTGAATCAATGAATGAATTAATGGAATATGATCAGACTTGTTTGGGGATCTGGTTTATGAATGACTGCTTGTTTTGCTTCACCCTTTTCCTTTGGCAATTTTTCCCATATCCAAACCCATTTGAATCCAGGTCCTAGCATGTAGGACTAAACCCTCTGGTCTGTCACAAGTCAAGGAATCACAAAATCCATGAGTCAGAAAGGATGTTCGAGGTCATTTAGTCCAACTTCCTGCCCGATGCACCAATCTCTTCTACAATGAGATTAGTGACAGATATAGCCATTACTGCTCTAATGGACAAGGCCACAAATGCTAAAGGATTGTAAGGAACAAACTTGGAGCAGTTCCATGGTCGTATATTGTTCCATATGCATTTTTTATTTGAGCAACCTATTATCTGTAACACTTGGGTAATGGAAAATACCAATTATAGGGTTCTTTCTGGGATTTCCACACTCCCTCCCTTCCTTAAGCCTAGTCTCTTTTCTCCCTTCAGCTAAACAGACTCAAAAGCATCCCATACACCAAATCAAAGCAGCATTTAATTTTGAACTATAATTGATTTGTTCTTAATAGGCATTATCCTTTTTCCCTGAGAGCCTGCATGGGATTTCCCGTGGGAAGGAAGGAGACATAACATCACTAATTCTTTCAGAAGTAGGTCAAATAAAAGGTTAAAGGAAGACCAGGGACTTCCCATGTATACACACTTGCACTTGAGACTAGGCACTCAAGAACCTGACTATGGGTCACTCATTCCTGTAGTATCTATTAATGCTACTGAGTTGAAAGGATATGGGTCTTAGGAATGAGCGAATTTTCAGGGAATAAAGGAATCAAAATCTTGGAGATCAAAGTTATTGGAAAATCCTTTTCAGAAAGCATGCTTAGACAAAGAGAAAGATTTCATTCATGCATATATATGTATACACACACACATATATGTATATATACATACACATTTATTCAACTCTTTTTATAGTAGAAAAAAAGTAGGAAGGAAACTGGGCACCCACCAACTGAGGAATGACTGAACAAATTACAGAGAGAAATAAACAGAACTAGAACAACTTATATGATGAACACAACAATGTAAAAAAATAACTTTGAAAGCCCCATCATAACTCTCATCAATGTAATAACTGAAGATTGATGGTGAAGTATACCTCCAACTTTTCTTCAAAGAATGGAAACCAAAAACCTTTGGAATGGATACCTTTTATAAGTTAATTAGATGATAACTAGCTGTTGAGCCATGCCAAGTGACCACATCACTAACCTACTGCCTGGTCCATATGGTTCTCAAAAACATGATACCAAGAATAATTATGTCTTCTTCAAAGAGCTTTTTTGGTCACATAAGTAAGTAGGAGGACAGGACAACTTCATCTTACACCATCCTGAATTCATATCTTAAAAAGGAACAATTGGGGAGCATGTGGGTAGTTTTGTGGATTGAGAATCAGGCCCAGAGACAAGAGGTCCTGGGGCCAAACCTGACCTCAAACACTTCCTAGCTGTGTGATCCTGGGCAAGTCACTTAACCCCCATTGACTCACCCTTACCACTCTTCTGCCAATACACAGCATTTATTCTAAGATGGAAGGTGAGGGTTTTGTTTTGTTTTTTTAATGAACAATTACTCCCACCAAACCTGTACTTCCATAATAACGTGCCTTCTTTGGGGAGTTTCTTTTGTACCCGCTCTCTCAAACAGGGGACAAGGTGCAAACAAACAAAGGGTTAATGTTGTAAATTTAGGTGGTACATGCAAAAGTCTCTGTGCTGCTCCCCTTCATTTTCTATACCATTTCTTCTGCACTAATTCACAGTCATTATAACATCAGGATGAGTTTCCCATGCTTCATTTGCTGACATTAATTAATTTCCCCACCCCCAACTTTCTATCTTATTTTAAAAGGGTGAGGGGGGAAAATCCATTCTCCTTGGGGAAAAATAAGCAATGGCTTTTGGCTTTCTCCATGGTAGAAAAGAACAGAATGCATCAATGTTCTTGTTACACCACGTCTGCTCCTTTTATCCCTCATCTCTGCCCTCCTCCCTCCTGGGCCTCATTCCCTGCTCATACTCAGCATCACCCTCTCCATAAAGCCACAGGGAGGGGGTGAAAAAAAGACTGGAAAATCATCAAACTGGGAAACATCCAGACTTCCGTCTCCCCCACCCCTCCAAGAACAAATCCATTAAGGATAGAGAGGAAAGGAATAAATGCATTAAGAGGATTTGCTGATAACTGCCAGAGTAGCACAACCTGTACCTTACCAGCTCAGCAACCGAAACCTGCAACTTCAATACAGAACCTGGAAACTCAAATGGGAGCCATCTCTGGAACTTCCAGCTAACTTCTGTAGGACATGGGTCAGTGGGCAGTGAAGTAAGGGAGAGAAAAGTTGAAAACACTCAAGTAGTCCCATTTGAAACACTCTCAACTCTCCCATGCCATGTTTTTCTCTGTCATTTACCCTGTAATTGGATTACATAATTCTGCAACTGTATTATTTATTATTATCTATTATTAAACCCCATAGTACCTATTCAGCAGCTGCATTAACACTGAATTATTGGCATTTAAGCTGTATTATTAATTCTGAAGAATGCATGCAGATAAATATATACAAAGGATATACTGTTTCATGGAGTTTCAGGTGAGGTGTGAGATTTTGAATTAAGCTTTGAGGGAAGATTTGTCAAAAGCTTGTAATGCATATTCCTATCAGCAATGCCTCCCAGAAATCTATACAGCCTGAGTTTTAGTAAAAACATTTCCAGTAAACAACTGTGTGACCTCTGGCAGTTCACTTCTTTTGGGCTCTTTTATTCATTGGTAAAATCTGTGGGGTGAACTAGATGAGATTTACATTCCTTCCAGATCTAATATTCTGTGACTCACTAAACTGTTTCCAAGAAGTCAACTAACTTATAACTCAATGTATTTTATTCACCTCCTAGACTGTCATGGGTGCCATTTTATGCACCCAAGATAGCTCTAAGGCCAGTTACAATGTTCATAGGATCATAAGATAACTGATTTAAAGTTGGGAAAGGGACCTTGGAGGCTACCTATTTTGATGCCCTCATTATAGAGAGAGGCTGACTTTGTCAATCTCTTTGTCAAATCCTACAGCTTTTAACTATCTGAGGTGGAATTTGAACCAAGGTCTTTCTGGCTCCATATCTAGTGATCTAAATCATATTCTACTTAAGCCTCACATCTCTATCCTCCCACTTCTTGGCATGGTTTCAGCATCTAAGGTTCCAGGTTTATTAAAAATTTTATTGAGTTTCAACTACCTTGGAGAATGCCAGTCCAGGGCATTCCAATCACCAATCTGGAGAAAGCAAGAGTCAATGTTCCTTCTCTTTCATGTATTCAACTGAGAAAGAAGATATTTTAGAGAAAAGGATTAGCTAATACCACACTTGGCTTCTTGAAATCTTCCCAGGCTATTTTAGTCCTCATCAATCTTCCTCTACTTGAACTATAATACTCAGAAAGCCTTGAGTAGATTATACAACATTCAAACTGGAGCCCTAAGAAATAATCTATTTCAACTCCTTTATTTTGCAGATAAGGAAATTGGTGAATTTGTCCATGACCATTTGGTCAGTTGGGGTCAGAGTTAGAACTAGAATCTAGGTCTGTTAAATTCCATTTCAGTTTTCATTTGTAAAATGTGTTAAAGACAATGCATCATAGGATACTATATGATAGCTTATTGCCCAAATTAGACTAAAATCTACTTGTAGACTATATCTTATATTTCCTCATATGTTCTATGGCCTTTAATCCAAGGTTGGGCACATCATTGTTGATTCAATAAATTAAGCCTAATTGATTAAATTGATTGCCTGATTCATTCATTGCATGACTTCCAGGGGTGACTACAAGTGAATGCTCAAATGAACCCCAGACATGCCAGCTTCATACAGAGCCATGTTTGAGTGCCAGGAGAAAATTAAGAAAGATGAAGGCCTTTGTAAAATTATATGAATTAGAAAGCAATAGAATTGTGTTTACTGAGACTGGAGTTTTGATTCTAGCAGTGTTCTTGGCCCTTCTGCAGTGTTCCTGGGAAGGAGATATACCCTTCCTTCAGTGATCTCTCTGATTTTTCAGTCTTTGTAATATGGATCATAATCCAGTCCCACCTTTGTGTGAATTAATGAATGTTATATGGATTAATTAATGAATGAATGAATGGCTATACAGAACTTGGAAAATATGAAGCCTTGTTTAAATACTAAGGATTATTATTAGTTGATTTGTTTGATTCTGTCTTGGATTCACCACTGGCATGAAATTGGCAGAGGACTCTGCCTCATTCTGCAGCTGTGATGGTTCCATGCTGACAACAGTAAGAAAAATTCAGTTGTGACTTTGGGGGGGAAATGGAGCACTCATTACATTCACCAATGGAATAATGCCTAGGCTAGCAGTAGAATTGAGCTTTCCAGGCAAACATTTGGAATGAACCAGGCAGAAGACTGTCAGACTAAAGAAACCACAGTAATGTGTTAATTTGCTTTCTTCTGATTAAATATAGGAAATCTACAACCAGTGCCAGTATTATCTTCCTAATACACCAACAGAAATAAACCATTCCACTGTTCAAAAACCTTCCATGACTATTGAATAATGTACAAATTCCTAGAAGCTTGCCATTCAAGACTTTCCATACTCTTACTTCAGCCTATATTTTTCATTCTTTTCTCAGAATACCTTTTATCATGCTCTATCCAAATGGGTCCATCCCCTGAACATATCCTGTGTTCTCTCTCTTCCATACCTTTACTCATGCTGCTCCTTAAGTCATAAATGTCCTTTATCCAATCTATAACTAGTGTCATAAGATCACAGAATATTAGAACTATGAGGAACTTTAGGGGATCATCAGAAAAGCTTCATGACACAGAAAAAAGAGCATGAACGTAGAGGAAGAGGTTTACCTTATCTTTCCTAGATTTCAGCCTCTACCATTTCTTTCTTCAATGTTAGCAACATTCTCCCCACTGGAATCTTTTTTTAACCATTTCCTTTTGTCTTAGACTCAATACTAAATGTTTGTTTCAAGGCAAAAGAATAGTAAAGGCTAGACATTTGGGATTAAGTGATTTGTGCAGGGTCACATAGCTAAGAAATATCTAAGGCCAGATTTAAACCCAGGACCTCCCATTTCTGGACCTGACTCTCAATTCACTGAACCACCTAACTGCTCCTCCCTACTGGAATATACCCTTTCCCTGACATCACCCTGAGCTCTGATTATCAAGTTTTTAATATAACATACCTGGATCCAGCCTCCATTTCATTTCTGTACCATCTCCACACCATGCTGTTATATGCATCATTCCAATACCCTTTCCCAGTTTTTCTCCATGTGTTGCCTTTCACCATTTACATATATATGTACATATATATATATGTATATATATATATGTATATATATTGGGTCCTGCTTGCCTATATTTGTATCCCCAGGACATATCAATGGTCCCAGCATATACAGATAGAGCAATAAATGAATTCTCTCTCTCTCTCTCTCTCTCTCTCTCTCTCTCTCTCTCTCTCTCTCTCTCTCATATACACACACACACACACACACACACACACAAATCTGTCTGTCTATCTATCTGTCTATTGTCTATCTTACCTCTGATGCTTACTGCCTAAGTGATCTTGGTCAAGGTACTGGGTCTCATTGTGGGGGGAAAGGCAGTAAAACTCAATGATCTCTGAAGTCATTTCCATTCCTAGATCTAGGACCCTATGACCTATCACAATCTCTCAATTTTTTTCATGATGAAATAAAGGATAAGGGAGGTGATGCAACTTTTCCACGAATAAGCTTTCCATCATCCTGGTGGAACACAACATATAAACCATTATAAAAAGCATTCCATGAAGATCATTTGAGGAGGAAACAATTAAGGTATTCAGTTACAGCTTCCTATAGGAGGTGATCCATGAATTGTGCCTTGAAGGATGGTAGGAATTCTGAGAATTGGTTGAGGAAGAAACACATCTTAGATATGGGCAATAGCCTGTGAAAAGATTTGAGTTAGGACATGGAATGTCAAGTTTGGGCAGCAACACAAAGACCAGGAACATGGAGGGGAGTAGTGGGCAATAAGCCTGGAAAGGTAGGTAGGATACAGATGGTGAAGGGCTTTCAAAACAGAAGTGTTTGAACCACCCCAAATTATGACTGAAACCTACTGGAACATAATGAATAGACTGCTCCCAGTCTTGCCCAGGAATATCTTTGTCCAAAAAACAGTGGACAGAAGCTTCTGTGATAAGAAGTCAAAAATGGTGCTTGAAGCTTCCAGAACTAAAAAATATTATAAGGGAATGCAAGGAGAAAAAGTATAAGGTGGTTGCATCAAAGTAAAAGAAGAAAATATTCAGAAGAGGAAATAGGATGCCATTAAATATAGAAGAATTGGGTGGATCAAAATGCAGAATAGTAAAAAAAAAGGAATTAATTTGTGATGATCAAAAATAATTAGAAATTAAATTGAAATGATGTGATGGGGGAGGGATCTAGATGGGGAAGTGGATAGAGTACTTGGTCTGTCATTTGGAAGAATTCATTTCAAATTCAACTTCAGACACTTACTGTGTGATCCTGGGCAACTTATTTAACCACTTGTCTGTCTCAATTTCCTCAAATGCAAAATGGGGATAATTATTACATATATTTCTCAGGGTTGAGGTGAGGATCAAATGTATAGAACAGTACTCAGCACATAGTAGGTCCTTAATAAATGATTGATTCATCCTCTTAGAAGGATAGTGATACCTCTCAGTTGTGTTATTATGATATTTGTCCCCCTCAGAATCATTACTCTATGAGTTTTATCTTTATCCACTAGGAGCACCACAGAATCACCAGAAAAAGGGAAGCATTTCACTAATAGGTCACATTTTGCACCCTGAAAGGGAAAAGGTGTATGGCAAGGAGAGATTCTCATGCCAGGAAGAAGCACCATGAGGGAGAAAATCCAAATGAATTTTAAGATATGAGTCTGATCAAATAGGAAATTAAATTGTCTTGGAACTTGTAGCTTCTTTTAACTCAGGTGATCCTTCCAACAGACCTTTCCTGATCCCCTCAGTTTTAACACTCTCATTTGTAATTTCTTTATATTATTTTGTGTTTACTTTGCATCTATATCTCTATGGGCTTATTGTGTCCTTAGGGGAGAAACTATATTATTGTGATTTTGTATCTCCATCATATAGCACAGTTCCTTGCATGAAATTCAACAGTCAGGGCACTAAGAATTAGTCAAGAGTACAGGAAGCTCAGAAGAGTCCCAAGGAAAAAGACTGCTTCTCACGAGGCAGTATGGGCTTTTCTTTGAGAATGGGTTTGGTCATAGTGATCACAAAGTTCTAACACCTCTTTGCCTATTGGGATTTGGGTTTGGATGCCTTACTGAGTAATTTTCAATTGTGTCCAACTATTTATGATCCCATTTGGGATTTTTCCTGGTAAAGATATTGGAATGATCTGCCATTTCCTCCTCCAATTCATTTTCTAGATGAAGAAACTGAGGCAAGCAGTGTTAAGTGGCTTGCCCAAAGTCACACATATGGTAAATATCTGTGGCCAGATTTGAACTCAGGAAGATGGGGGTTCCTAACTCCAGACCCAGCACTTTTTTGCTCTGCCACCTAGCTGCCCTTGGATGCCAATCACTATATCAACTATATGGTCTAACTCAATCATAAAATATTAAAGTCTATACTAGACCAAAAAAAATAAGAACCTAAAAAGATGAAACTAATCTATAACCTAAAGATGTACATGGTCCACTCTGGAACACAAGGACCAAATACTAAGGTAGCAATTGTGATTGTATAGTGCATGGAATATTATGGGTACTTAAATGACTTTTGGTTAAATAAATGAATGAAAAGTAGCTGAGTCTGTCAATCCATATGTATATATTAAGGTATCATGAGAGTTCCCTATAAAGTATTAGTGAAATTACAGGTCCAGGCTCTTATGCCTATCCTATAATATATGTAAAGTGCTTCATAACTCTTAAAGTGCTATGTAAATGTCAACTATCATAAACACTTATCACTGTTTTTTAAAATATATTTCAGTATTGGCAGTCCCTGGACTTGAACCTGGATTCTGTTCCTAGTCTAACAGACTTCTTAGGTATCTCCTGCCAAATCATAAATCACTGAAAAATCTATTTCTTCATGTATAAAAAGCAAATGAGAGTGGTCACAAATAATATAGCACTGATGCTTGTGGTTCCCTGAATTTAGTGATTCATCTCTTACCTTTATGTCTTTTCACAGGCTGTCCCCTAGGTCTGTAATAATCTCTCCTCTCACCTTCACTGGCTCTTAGAATCCCAAATTCCTTTCAAAACTCCTCAAAAGAGTTACCTCAGAGTCCCTTTCCTATAATCTCTAATTGCTTTTATTTTCTCCCTCCTCCAGAACTTCCCTTCCCAACTTCAGAACTATGATAAAAAAAAAGTCCTCTCTGCAAATATTTTTGGAAGAAATACATCAGTCTAGAAGACTTACTATCACATTAACTTTTTGGAACAAAATTTCCTGCCCGGCCACCACTCCTTAATAAGTGTTATTCCCGGGGGCAGTTGGGTTGCTCAATGGGTAGAGAGCCAGGCCTAGAGATGGGAGATCCTGGGTTCAAATCTGGCCTCAGACACTTCCCAGCTGTGTGTCCCTGGGCAAGTCACTTGACCCCCATTGCCTAGCCTTTACTACTCTTCTGCCTTGGAACCAATATACAGTATTGATTCCAAGACAGAAGGTAAGGGCTTAAAAAAAAGTATTGTTCCCCCCAAACCCAAGAATGGAATCTCTTGAGATCAGGGATTATCTTTCTTTTTGCATTTCTGGACTCAGCATTTAATACATAGGAAGTACATAATATATGCTTTTTGATTTATTTTACATATAAAGAAACTAACACAATCACATATAGACCATCTTTCCCAACCCTTCTTAATTGTAGGGCTTTCCTTCTGTTATTCCCTATTTATCTTTCATAAAGCTTACTTTGTAAACATTTGTTTACAGGCTGTCTATCCATCAGATTGTAAACTAATTTGCCTTTTTTTTATAACCTTAGTTATTAGCATAGTCCCTGGCATATAATAAATATTTAATTTTTATTTAATTTAATAAATGTTTATAAATACTTCCTACATGTTGACCCTGGGCAAGTCATTTGATCCCATTTGCCTAGCCTTTATCACTTTTTTTTTTGCCTTGGAACAAATATTTGTATCAATTCTAAGATAGAAGGTAAGGGTTATTTAAAAAGATGTTCATAGATTGATGGGTGTATGTGTATATTTGAATATATGTATGGATAGGAAGTTTTTGACAAGGTTGCTTGTTCTAGTCCAGGACTAACATCTGTGCCATGAACTCAAAATCTCTATGATGAGATTTCACTCCTTAGTTGCTATGTCTCCAGGCTATCTTAATCCATGTAATTATGGGCCAAATTGTGATGGGTTTCTTGTGTACAATGAGTCATTCACACTTTCTTTGTTCAGTCACTTATTTTTGAACTTTCACTATGATGCCTCATAATACTCTGGGGTTCACAAAGGTTCTCAAAAGGTTAGCCAGTGGAATGTAAGTTCTGGTAGGTCTTGCCAACCTGGAAAGATATCAAGCACAGGTTCACTGGTAGAGCATATGTTGCTAGAGGACCTATGTAACAAGGTGCATCATTTGGTTGTCTAAGAAGGTGATCAATTTTGAGGCCACAACAGTCTTGAAGACTATCTGCATGGTTTTCAAACTGTTTTCATCTCTGGACCTTTTTATACTCTTACAAATGATTGAAGACCTCCCCACACTCCAAGAGTTTTTCTTTATGTGGGCTCTATCTGTCAATATTTACTATATTAGATATGGAAATAGGTATTGAGTGATAATGCGTATATAACTCAGTGGAATTGCTTGTCAGCTCTGGGAGGGGAGAGGAAAAAGGAAAGGGAAAGAACATGAATCAGGTAACCTTGGAAAAATACCTAAATAAAATTTTAAAAACTATTTACCATATTAGAAAGGAAAACATTAATTTCATAACGAAAAGTTTTGATGTTGAGACCCAGGGCCATTCTTTGAACTTTTCTTTACTGAGATATTAAGGAGTTGCAATCTGCATCAATGTGGGGAATATACATGCTGAAAAATTATAGATCTTTGAAATTTTGAAGTACTAACCATATATAAGGTATAAGTAAGGCATTGTGTCAGATGCTATAGGGAGACAAATCCAGTAAATAAGAACAGAATGGAATGGAGCAAATGGTATGAAACCAAATGGAATTGAATAGAATTGAAAATGAATTGAAGTGAGACAAATAATAATGATACAATTTCTTTTCTCATACAACTTGCAATCTAATAGTAGGTAAGGAAGACATTGTGCAGTGTTGACAGTTCAGAGGAGGGAGAAATTATTTCTGATGAGGGGTATCAGGGAAGGTTTCCTCAAGGAGGTAGAATTTGAGGTATGTCTTTAAAAGTCATATGGTCAACCTACTTGAGTTATGTTTATTCTGGAATAAGTAAAGGAGTAACATTAAAACAATAGAGGGAAGCTAAGGGGGCAAAAAAGATGACTCCTAACAGAAAACTATGATATAATTACAAAGTGTGTAATGAGATCACAAGAAGGATAAAGGAATCTATTAAAATAATTACAAAGAGATTATTACATCTCTGAGAACCTCTGAGAACCTCCCTTTCTGATAGTGCCATTGCCCAAAATGAATAGTTCTACATAAAACTGGTGTTCAAACTGGGACAAATAAATTTTTAAAAATTTTCATGAAGTTCTGAAAGTTATGGTTCTTTTCTCCCAACTTAATTATATCTTCTTTCAGTCTACCAATTCTCCAAATGTTCACTCACTCTTTCCCTACATTAAACTTTAGAGTCTTTTCTTTCCTCTCTTTTTCTGTGTCATTGGTTTAGAGTGTTGATAAAGTTTCTAACAAAATGGCTCTCTCTATGTCTCTAATTCTGGTCTAATTATCTGTGTGTATGTGTGTGTATTTGCATCTCTGCCCCTCCACCCCTTAATTTATGAGGTCCCAATCTGTTTATTGTTTGTTTTTATTGGGGGGGGGGGGAGGTTGTGGTTCATATTTGGCAATTCTATTTCATTGCTAACCCCAAGAGGAAAAGAAAGAGAGAGAAAACAGACTTGACTTTTAGCCTTACACCATTCATATCAGGCTAAATGTGAAATAGAGTGAAAAGAAGTAAGTTTGAAAAAATATGGCTTATTTTCCTGTGTGTGTGTGTGTGTGTGTGTGTGTGTGTGTGTGTTAAGATGCAGCCAACCATTTTGAAGGTCACATCACCCAGGGCTTGCCAGGGCCCTGCCACCATGGTGGATTTCCATGAGAGAGTTTCCATGACAACAAATGAGCCAACCAAAGAAGGGTTCTCTGCCACACCTGTGTCACCACTACAATGAATGTTAGTTTTATCTCCTCCATTCCTCCTAAACAGCAAAAAAATTTTGACTGAAAACTTCTGTGTGGGTGTGTATATATAAGAAAAATCTAAAATATTAAAGTTAAAGATATTGTATTACAGTGCCCACTGTAATACCAAGTGGTCAAAAGGAAGATGGAAATGAAAGGTCAAAAATAAGAGAAATCAACTTACATATTCTCAAAATCTACTCAAGACCTGCTGTCAAAACTATCATTCTCAAATAGTCTTAGATCATCTTTATTTTCTCTAGGAGACTTCCTCATCTTTGCTCCCTTTCCCACTCAAACAGAATTTTAGTAACCTACATGCCACATTAGTTGTGCTTAAACAGAAATAATGGCATCAAACTATTATAAAATAATTGTTTTGCCCTTAACTGTCCTCCATGCCACTACCACACTCTAGAAATAGTTGAAGAACACACCATAGAAGATGATCAGCCTAATAATGTGTCTCCATAATATCCTGGAGAATTCAACCAATAAATTGCAGAGGAACTGGAGTATTTTTGCAAACAAGACTTTCCTGAATTAACATTAATCCTGAAAAATTTCAGAGCAATATTTTTAAAGATGTCACCCATATCACAATACTCATAAGCTCCAAACTATGTAGAATACAAAGATTTCAAAATATAGAGACCTAGTAGAAGAAATTAAAGCCATGTTGTAACAGGGGGAAACATCATCTCTAGAATCTTGTCTGCTATTGAAATTCTCTCTTTTTTGTTTAATCTTACCTTTTGTCTTAATATCAGTTCTTTAAAAAAAAAAAAACACCTTATTTTCCATCCTGGAATCAATACTATGTATTTAATCCGAGACAGAAAATCTTGGTAAGAGCTAAGCAATGGGAATTAAATGACTCACCCAAGGTCTTATAACTAGGATGTGTCTGTGACTCTATTTGAACCCAAGACCTCCCATCTCTAGGCCTGGCTTTCAATCCACTGAGCCTTCTAGCTCCCCACCTCTACTCTAGTATCAATTCCAAAACCAAAGAGGAGCAAGGGCTAGGCAATTGGGATTAAGTGACTTGTCCAGAATCACACAGCTAAGAAGTATCTGAGGACAAATTTGAATCCAGGTTCTCCCAACTCCAGGTCTGGCTCTCTATTTGCCTAGTTGCCCTTCTACTGAAATTGTCTCGAAGATGTTTTCAATGATCCTCCCAAGATGAGAATTCATCCTGAAATGGCTATTCAATTATTGGAAACAAACATTTCATCTTCCTTTGAAATAGTTTCCATCCCATTAAATACAACAACAATAGCATAAGAGCAGCCAGTCCCCAGACTATTTCTATCTGAACTCCATTAAAAAAGAAAAGAATGATCAAATAACAACAATCCTAAAGAATTCACATTGGTGTGCAGTTCATATTTATAAATATTTCACATTTCGATGTTGTTTGAATTTTACAAAGAGCTTAAGGTAGGCAGTACCATGTTATCCCATTTTACAGATAAAGAAAGAGAAATTTAGAAGTTAATTATCTAGTCTGTAGCAAATCCAGGATGTGAATAAAGATGTCTTGAATTTGTCCAGCATTTCTTCGAGCTGGGCTCCAAAGTTTGATATTATTTTGGCACTCTAGTGTCTATAGTACATCCAGAATTTGATGAAATTCAGGGTATCTCCTACTCCCTTTTTCTCTTCCTGAAAGTTGAATTTAGCCAGGGATTAGCAATTATAAAGGGCAACTAGTCACTGCAATGGATAGAGTACTGGTCCTGGAGTCAGGATGATGTCACTTTCCTGAGTTCAAATCTGACCTAAGACATTTCCTAGCTGAGTGACTCTGGGCCTCAGTTTCTTCATCTGTAAAATTAACTAGAGAGGGAAATGACAAATTCCAGTATCTTTTTTAAGGCAAAAGGAGTTAAGTGACTTGTCAAGAGTCACACAGCTAGGAAGCATCTGAAGCCATATTTGAACCTAGGTATCTCCTACTCCACACTTGGTCCTCTATCTACTATACTACCTAGTTGCCCCTCATTCCAGTATCTTTGACAAGAAAACCCCAAATGAGGACACAAAGAGTTAGACAGGGCAGAAAATACACTGAATGACAAAAGAAGTCAAGGTGACTTTGTTGGGTTTTTTTTTTTTCAAAACTAAAAGTAATAGTGACTGAGAAAGTTAGAATAGGGCAGCTAAGGAGAAAAGTAGGGAAGAGAGGCACACAAAGAAAGATGAAGATAAAGAAACATTGAACCATTTTGACCATAAGTCATTCCCTTTTTCTTCCCAAAGAATTAACAGACCAACACCAGACCAGTGCTGACAGTATAACAAAGAAGAATAAGAAAAGGATGTCAACTAGATGGTAAATGTCTTTTTCAACTAGCACTTGTCACCCCTGAAGACAAGGAGTACACCTGACATGACAGGAACAGAAAAGATGACTCACATCTTTCACTTTTTATAAGACTGTTCTGAGGTTTCAGGTGGCCTTTTAGCATCTCATT
Source organism: Monodelphis domestica (assembly GCF_027887165.1). Classification (NCBI taxonomy): domain Eukaryota; kingdom Metazoa; phylum Chordata; class Mammalia; order Didelphimorphia; family Didelphidae; genus Monodelphis; species Monodelphis domestica. Next base: position 251,091,929 of record NC_077227.1, read on the forward strand.
TGAGTCTTCCAACTAAATCCATTCTCTCGCAGGGTTTTAATCTAGCTCATTGGCAAAGTGGGAAAGGAAGCACCCAGAGGATGTTATTATCCCTAGTTCTTTTTTGCTGACAAACACTATTTCTTTATCCCAAAACTTTAGGACAAATTGTTTATATATAAATAATGATAGTCAAGGCTGAGATTCACTTGAGATATCCTAGAGGGATAGGATTGGATTGGATTATTGGATTATTGCTCACATTCCATACTAATAATATGGTCTCTTCTTAGGGAATAACTTTTTCTTGAAAGATATTGTAATGGTCAGGACACTGGACTGGAGGCAGGAATACCTGTGTTCAGATCCCACTCCATAGTCTACAACATTTGTGACTCAGATTCTCTTCTCTGTACCTCAATTTTTTCAAGAGTAAAATAAGGGAATTGGACTTGATGGTGTCTCAGTTTGCTTGCATCTTTAAATCTATGATTCTATGTCCTTCTGACTTAAGAAATCATAGCTTATCTTTTATTTGGGTGAAGACAGTATAGAATTGCAAAAGTAGTTTGAATTAGACACTCAACAAAAACAACAAAAGACAGCAGATGATTTTAAATTTCTGATAGATTTAGACAGATATAACAGACTTAAATTGATAACTGATTTAAATAGGCTTTAAATCTATCATAAATTTAAATATATATTTGATTAATTTAAATTAAATTAATCTATATTTGATAGATTTAAATCTATCAAATACAAGAAACAGTGAGAAAGTGATAGGTAATTTGTATTGTATCAAAAATCATAGCACAAATCCCCTTCTTTATAAGCAATATTAATCAAAGGACCACAAATTCCCCCTTTTCTAGTGAAAGGGGAAATATTTTAATGAAAAGTAAAACAATTTGTTTCCAACTTATACCTGATTAACAAGGACGCAATGACTAGCATGAAAAGACAAGTTACTCAAGCCATTTTAGGTTATAAAAATATTAATAATAACAATATTATAATAGTTTACTTCAGTATGAATCTTAATTTAACCATTCAGTATAAAGTCATCCCTCACTATATTGCAGTTTATGTATCATGGCTTCACTGAATTGCATTTAAAAAAATATATATATATATCAAATTCTGTATCTCAGAGTTTTTGCTATATGTGGGGGATTTGGCAGATGAATACCGTACTATACACAATGGAAATGCAGTGTGCCACGACCACTTGAGCAAATTCACCAACATGAGATGGTACATGGCACACTATTGGCTGATGGAATAAAAGATGACCAACCACAGCACTGTGTTCTGTATCCTGGGTGCTGATTGGCTCAGTGACTATAGCATCAGTCTGTTTGTTCTCCTGCACTGTGCCCATATGTTCAGAAAGTGTTTAAGAGCATGTGAAGTAGTGAAGAGTGTGGGAAAGGTTAATAAGAGTATGGGAAAGGTTTATAGGAGAGTGAGAAGAGTTTATAAAGCCTTTATATGTGTATATGTATATATATATACATATACACATAATGTTGCTATTTTGTGGATTTTCACCTTTCATGGGGATCTCTGAAACATAATTCCCACAATAAGGGAAGGATAACAACACCCTTAAAACTTACTAAACTTCTTCCCTTCCCTCCACTTTCCAAAAACAGGCATCCTTCCTCTAATAAAGTTGAACCTTGGGACAGCTGGATGGTTCAATGATTGGAGAGCTAGGCCTAGAGACCAGAGAGGTCCTGGGTTTGAATGTGACTTCAAACACTTCCCAGCTAGGTGACTCTAGGAAAGTCATTTAACCCTAATTGCCTAATACTTACCACTCCTTGGAACCAATACTAGTATCACTTCTAAATCAGAAAGTATGGGTTAAAAAAAATTGTCACCTTGTTTCAGAAAGAATATGTGTCCTATTTCCTTACAGTTCTGTTGTTTGGTATTTCAGTTTGGAGTGATTTTGTTGTTCATTTGTTTTAGTCATGTACAACTCTTCATGACCCCATTTAGGTTTTTCTCGGCAAAGATACTGGAATGGTTTGCCACTTCCTTCTCCAGCTCATTTTACAGGTGAGGAAACTGAGGTAAACAGGGTTAAATGATGTGCCCAGGGTCACCTAGCTAGTAAGATTTGGAGGCCAAATTCAAATTCAGGAAGATGAAGTTCCTTGATTTTAGGCCCATCATTCTATCTACTGTGCCATCTACCTGCCATAGTTTAAGGGGAATTAGATGGTATATTAGAAAGAGCATTAGACCTGGAATCAGGAAGACCTGAGTTCAAATCTTGCCTTAGATATTAACTGGCTGGGTGATTCTAGGTAAGTCATTTAACCTATCCAACTGTTTTCTCATCTGTAAAAGGAAAATGATAATAGAACATCTTTCCAGTTTATTAAGAGGATAAAATGAGATATTATAAAAATGCATTGCCCATTAAGTACTATATAAGTTCTAGCTATCATTAGTAGTAGTAGTAGTAGTAGTAGTTTCCTCTCCTTAGACATTAACTTTATTGCTGTCACCCTTCTAAGCCCAGGTGTATCAGTCTCATTGGGAAAAAAAAAGATAATTGACATGCCTAAATTACTCTTTATCTATAACTATCATTTGTTAGAGGATAATTTAATGAATGAGCAGGCTTGGACTATACAATTTCTCTCTCTCTCTCTCTCTCTCTCCTGTCTCTTTTCTCTCCAAGTCTCTGTCTCCCCCCACAATACTCTTACATGGATTTAGTTATTATCTCTACAGAGTTGATTACCAAATCTATATAGCCACTGCTAATTTCTCTCTTATACTCTAGTACCTTATCACCAAATTACCATTGGACATTTCCAACTGTCTGACCTATAAGCATCTCAAACTCAACATGTCCCAAACAGAATGCATTATCTTTTCCTCTGAAACCATTCTTCTTTCAAACTTTTCTATTTCTCTCAAAGACACCACCAGCTTTCCCAAATTTGCAACCTTGGAACCATCTTTGACTCTACTCTGCCTCACCTTCACATCCAAAAAGATATTAGATATTTGACAATTCTTCTTCCACACCTCTCATCTTTCCTTGTTTTCTAAGCACATGATTACCAACATGGTTCAGGAGCCCATCACCTCCTACCTTGGTGTTCCTAACTTAAGCATGTCCGCTCTCCAATCTGCCCTCCACAATCCTAGAACACCAATCTGACCACATCACTCCCTCATTCAAAAACCTTAAATGACTTCATATTAACACTTGGTTAAAATACAAACTCTTGTCTTCTGGCATTTTAAAGTGCTTCATATTCTGAATTCAGTCTGTCTTTTCAGATATACTGTATATGACTCACCCTCATGCTGTAAGGGACAGCTAGGTGGTACAGTAAAGTGCTAGATCTGGAGTCTTTCTGACACTTATTCAGAAGACAGAGTTGTTTTCAGTCATGTTCAATTCTGTTTGATTCCATTTGGGGTTTTCATGACAAAGATACCGAAGATAATGTAGTATTTCCTTCTCCAGCTCATTTTACAGATGAGGAAACTGAGGCAAATAGGGTTAAATGACTTGCCCAGCATCACATAGCTAGTAAATGTCTGAGGTCAGATTTAAATTCAGGAAGATAAGCCCAGCACTCTATCCACTGTACCACCTAGCTGCTCAATCATTCCTTAGGGCTCAGTTTTCTCATCTATATTATTGCTCCTACAGGGCAGAGATTATTGGCCCTCTGTCTTTGTATCCCTAGTGTCCAGCACAAAGCCTGACAGTGGGAAATTTAAAATGTTTGCAATTAATTAATAGATTCTTTTCTGAAAGACAAAAACAACAAAAAGACCTTTTCTTTGTACTTCTCACTTGCCAATTATCACATCCTCCATTTTATTTTCATTATTTTTTGCATGCCTGTTGTCTCTCCTAATAGACTTTAAGATCTTTGAAGTCAGGAATCATATCTTTCGACCTTTGAGTTACTCCCATTATACCTCCAAAGTTCAGAGCACTGGGCAACTTAGGTTCTCAGTTAAGTATTGGTTGAATGTGAAAATGAATCTTATTCTTAATAGCCAATTTGTAGAGAAGATGAAACTGATAAAATAATATACATATATATGTTGAGTATAGCCCTGTGTGTATATAGATATATTGTGTGTATATATATATATGTGTGTGTGTATATAAGCTTGTGAGCCTTTATACCTGTCCAAAACTGAATCTATTAAATATAAGAAGTGTTATTCTGTTTCTACTGCCCACATCAAAGCACTCCCTAACCTTTTACACATCTCTATTCTTATCCGGCAAGTGCCACCCATTCTCAAGTCTGACCTCCTGAGGGATCTTCTCATGTCACAGCTAAACTCATGTGAATGTTAGTAGACTTTGAACAGAGCACTAGAATTTCTCGCCTAAAGGCCCCATTCCGCCCTGCTCTCTGTCATTATAACTGAGTGGATATCTTAGGCAAAGCCATGGCATCCCTCTCTGCCTTGACTTATTCTATAAAATGGAAGAGGCACAATAGAAAGATGTCTCTCTCTTTTTAAAGAAGCCCCAATAACAGCCACACTCTATCTTAGAGACTTGCCTTTAAATGAACTTTCTTGTGCTCCTCTACCTGCCAGGGGAGTTGTGAGGCTTAATTAATTAGAGAACATTGGATGAAAGAGGCACCAGGCACTGAGAATTATCATCAAGCAGACCTGGGGAAAATGAAGAAAAGACTTTTTCTTTATTTGCCTGTTAAATCCATTTCACCTAGGGCTTAGCAAAGGCTGAGTCATCTATTGTTTAGAGAATATTCAATTTTTGCTGAGTGCAGAGTGGAAATGAGCCAATGCAAAGGCAGGACAGGGAGCCCCTGTCCTTCTGCTTAAAATAGGCACTCTCTTCCAAAAATACGTTCTACTCCAATCCCTCTTTTAGGGAAGAGCGTGGCCAGGTGAATAATCAGAAGCTTCAAGGAGGAACAGTAGGGGCAAGGAGTCAATCATGTGACCTATGCCATATCACAGCTAGGATTTGTAACAATAGACTTCCTAGGTTGTAGATCTTAACAACTCTTCTGGAAATTGGCTCCTTTCCTAGGCAGAAAGAACATGAAATAAAAGGGGGTTAAGAGGAAAGGATTGATTCCTCTCAGATGTTCAAGTGATAGAAAGAAAACCTAGTCACCTGAAGTTGATTTTCTTATAAGGGAATGATATCATAGCCATATAACCCCTATTATGGTTCACGGTTGAACCTGCTTTACAGAAAAGGAAGAGAGCAATGTCATTCCCTCAAGGAGATGGTAGAGGCAGATTCAGACATCCTGGTCCCCAACCAGAGAATGGTCACATTATATTCATACAATGGATATGATGATCATACTACTAAATTTCCCATTTAATTCCTGTGCACATTAATTATACTGGAGATTAAGTGAGTGGTTTTCAATTTTTTGGTCACATGGGGAGGCTCATGAGCCCTTCTTCTCCACCCAGAGCATCTCCACAGTTTGTGGATAATGAGAGGTTAGTTTCTCTTTTAGGAATAGTAGTAGAGATTTTTTTCCAAAATGAGGAAGAGTGTGCCTGCAGGAGACCTATTGACTTTATAACGATCATGTGCCAATGACCTCTCAGTTCTCATCCTTCTTAACCTCTTTGCAATCAATAAGTCAGTCAAAAAGCATTTATTAAAACCCAGCTATGTACCAGGGGCTGTGCAAAGTACTGGAGGTAAAAAAGAAAGACAAAAAAGCCAACATCAAAACAACTACATTCAAATGAGATGCATACAAAAGCATGGGACTCTGCTGAAGTCTCTCCTCCTGGATATTCTCCCATTTTTAGGTTTTCATGATGTTGTTCCCTCTTGGTTCTCTTCCTGACTGTCTAACCTCTCCCCTCTGTCCATTGCTAGATCCCCATTAATATCACATCAATTAACTATATTGCCTCAGTGTTCTATCCTGGACTCCTTTCTCTTTATATTCTTTCATTTGGTGATCTCAGCTCCCATGGGCTCAATTATTATCTCTTTGCAGATGACTGCCCTATCTAAGTATCTATATATCCATCCCTGGTCTTTCTCCTGAATTTTGATCCAACAGAACAAACTATCTAATGGATATTTCAAACTGGATTTCCTGTAGGCATCTAAAATTGATTATACCTAAAACTGAACCCAAGGTCTATTTTTTTTTAACCAAACTCACTTCTCTTTTCTTACTCAATGGACTACCTTCCAGTAATTCAAATTCATAGTCTCAGGGTCAAACTCAACTCCTCAATCTCCCTTACCTCATGTATCCAATCATTTGCAAAACCTCATCTTTTCTAATTTTGACAATTTCTTTCCACTTACACAGCTACTATCTCAGTTTACTCCTTAATTACTTTTCATATGAACTATTATAATAAGATTCCACTGCCTTAAGTTTCTCTCCACTCTAGTCTATCCCTCACACAGTCACTTTTTACACATTATTTCCCTCTACTCACTTTAATCCATCCATAGTGATCTAATTGTTGTTCCATGCACATTTGCCTCCATTTCCTATCTCTGAGCTTTTGTATTCACTGGCCTCCATGCCCAGTACACTCTCTTCTAGTAATTTCCACCACTTGGAGACTCTGGTTTCATTCAGGACCCAGAGCAAATGTCACCTTCTAGCTGAGGCTCTTCCTGGTCCTGCAGACAGAAACATTTTTCTATTATTTAATGCAGTACTTGGGACAGAGAAGGTGCTTAATAAAATGCTTGTTCATTGATTGATTGGTTAATTGATTGATCCATTTCCCTTATTCCTCTGTGAAACTTTGTAGAGAGAAAACCTTCCCCTTTAAGAAAGCCTAACCTAAGTGAGAAAAATCAAGAAACCAATAAAAGCCATTCTCATTTAAATCCTTATTTTAAAAGAGGCAAAGATGGATTATAGAACATTATTATAAAGCAGACAATTGGTAAACTATAGTATCTGAAACAATTTCTAGAGCACCCTACTACTAACTACTATATATACCTTCCTTTTTTTTCATTTTCCTCTCTCTTAATCTCTCCTCTAACTTTTATATTTATATAGTTCCCTTTGTGGCCTTCCCAATTAATTTCTAATTAATTCAACAAATTGTTCTTTAATAAGTACTAAATACAAGGTGTTGTGTTGGGCAAAGAACACAGTCCCTGCCCTAATGGAGCTTTCAATCTAGGGTGGAAAAAAAATCCACATGGACACCAATAATACAAGTTAGGATATAATGACATACATAGGAGGGGTAAAAATTTTTTTTTAAATGACAGGTGAGATCAAAGGAGGAAAATAGCATTTCCATTTGGAAAGAACAAGAAAAACTTAATAGAGAAGATGATACCTAAACAAAACATGGAAGAAAGAGAATTATGACAGGTAGAAATATGTAGCATCATATACAAATTCACAAGTGCAGAAGATGATGAGAAGAGATCAGAAAAGAATGAGCTCAGTTTCTCGATAGCTTGGCAAATGAGGAAAATAGCATGAAATAAAATAAATAGAATAGCATGAAATAAAAAAATAAAATAACAGGAACCAAGGGAGGAGAAAATTAAGGACAGGTTAGCCAACAGTACCAAATGTCATGAATAAAGAAGAAATGAAGAAGAAAGAAGGCCTGAATGGGATGATTGGGTTTTGCAACTGGGTCACTAATGACTTGGATAGGGTACACTCAGCTGAGTAGTTCAGATCTAGGCCAGACTGCAAAGAACTGAAGAGTGAGTGGGTGGTGAGACAGTGTAGTCAAGAGAGCATAAATAACTCTTTCTTGGAATTTAACAGTGAAGAGGTGAAGAGACCAAGGATTATAGTTTAAGAGATTGGCAGTCTCAGGAAGTTTCTCTCTGTTTGATTTGGGGTGGGGGGGTTCGAAGACTCAAATATACGTGTAGACATTGGGGAAGGAGCCTTAAAGTGAGAATCGACCATCCTTCTAGTAAGCATGAACCCAAGGTTCATTTCTGAGAAAACCAAAGCATCTTCACAGTTACATCTGAATGTCTAGTCTTTCTGTCATGAGTTTAATCCACGTGCTTATAACTAGAGAAAATGGATTGTGGCATACTTCACTAACAGTTGTCAATCCCTCAATTATGCCATCAAATCCTCCTCCAAAGTATTTGAGGATTATGTACTCCAAAAATAAACCAAAGGAAAGTCAGAGAGAGCTTCCCTCCCTCCCCTGAACAATGGAGGTTCTGCCAGGATTGATTTATGAGCATGGATTATGGAGTTAGTTCCTGACTCCATAGCCAAATGTTGTTGACTAAGTGACTGCTTAGGGGACAACTAGATAATGGGTCAATGAGAATTTGGAATGATTTAGGAGCATGGCTAGAGGGGCTGACTCTTGTTGACAAAGTGACTGCTGTAGAGACACCAAGATAATGGGTCAAAAAGTATTTGGAATGTATAAACAGAGAATGCAAAGAATTACAAGATGAGATGAAGGCAGAGTTCAGAAAATAGAGGTTAAAATTGAGGGATGTTGAGATAGAAGGTATCTCAGAGTATGTGTTCTCTTTCCCAATAATGGGGAATAAAAATCCCATTGCTCAGCAACTATAAAGAAATATGATATATATGTATGTATATATATGTATATATACATATATATATATTTAGAAAATGACTTTGTGTAGAAAAGAAAGCTAGATCAAGTAAAATTTCTGCAAAGCCTTCCTCAAAAAAAATTTACCATGCATTTTGTAATTTTAGGAAGGTTTTCTAGAATTCCCCAGGCACAAAGATTCTTGGAGTAGTATACTAGCTAGCTCCTTGCTACCTTTGGTCCTACACAGAATAGAAATGAGTGTGGAACCTTTTTAGGATGATTATAGAATGATATTATTTACAGCATTAAAGAAACTTTTATCTCTAGTTCAACCTCCTTGTATTACAAGTGAGGAAACTAAGGCCCAGAGATATTTTTTTAATTTGCCCAAAGTCACAGAGGTAGGTAAAAAACACAGTTAGTATTATGATTTCAAGTCCAATACACTTTCCACAAAATTGCAACTGCCTTTACAACCTCTAGAAAATTTGACTATTCTTGGTTCATAACAGGAGTCAGAAAGACTTGAATTCAAATATAACCTCAGATACTTACTGACTATCTGACCCTTGACAAGTCACTTGACTTTTGTCTGCCTCAGTTTCCTCAGTTCTAAAATAAGGATGATAATAACACCTATTTCTCAAGGTTATTATTAGGTAAACAAAGTGAAATAATATCCAAAATGCACTTAGCATATTTCTTGGCATGTGTTGTTGTTATATCATTTTTCAGTCATGCCTGACTCCTCATGACCCTATTTGGAGTTTTCTTATCAAAGATACTTGAGTGGTCTGCAATTTCCTTCTCTAGTTCATTTTACAGATGAAGAAACTGAGGCAAACAGGGTTAAGTGACTTTCCCAGGCTCACAAGCTAGTAAGTGTCTAACGCTGGATTTGAACTCACAAAGATGAGTCTTCCTGATTCCCGGCCCAGCACTCTATCCACAGTGCCATCTAGCTACCCTACCTAGAACACAGTAAACACTTGATAAATGTTTATTTCCTTCTTTCCTCATTTCCTTCTCCTCTGCTATATTTGCCCCCATTGTCCAAATTATCGTTGTCTCTCATTTATATAAATACAACAGACTCCTAACTGCAGTCTCTCTCTATTTCTATCCATCTTACACACCTGCCAGATTGGTTTTCCCAAAACACTGATCTAATCACTTCACTTCTCCATTCAATTTGATTCAATTCAACAAATACTAGGCACTTAATTTATGCAAGGCAAATGTCCTAGGAACTAGAGATAGAAAGACAGAAACAAAAAGTCCCTATTCTTGAGGAGTTTATAATATACTCCAAGACTTTAACTATCCTTATCAACTCTACCATCATCTCATGTTGTCTTTAGAGTCCAAACGCTATTTTTACAGTATGGCATCCAAAACCACACATAGCATGATCCCTAAGCTACCTTTCCAGAAATATTCCACCACTACAAGTTTCCTTCTTCAGTATTACCATAGGGCACTTATGGGGAACTATTTAGAGACTGAGTGCCCAAACTACATCCTCATACCACATGTGAGCCATCCTCTTACCCCAGACAGTTGAGGGAAGAAGTGCTCTCATTGGGCTGCTGGGCAGAGGGGTGGGTGAAGTGAAAAATGTCCTCAGGTATGGTGGCGAGGGGGAAGGAGCAGCCTCCTCTAGCACATGTGCCATAGGTTCACCAACATGGCCATAGGGCCTCATACCTCCCTTATGATAATAATAATTAATTTTTCTATAGAGTTTTATAGTTTGTAAGACTTTATATATACATATATGTGTGTATATTTGATTAAGCTCCATTCTGCATATTATAATCCCCATATGAGTTTACTAAATTTTACAGGGTTAGACAATTTGCCAAAGTCACATAGCGCATCTAAGACTGGAACCTAGAGTTTGTGATTCCAGGAATGGGTTTGGATAAAATTCCTTTTTTCTTTTTAAACCTTTACTTTCCATCTTAGTAACAACTCTACGACAGAAAGGCAAGAACAAGGCAATTGAGATTATACCCAGTGGTCTTGTAGCTAGGAAATGTCTGAAGCCAGATTGAAAACCAAGTCATCTCAACTCCAGACCTGATTCTCTATCCACTGTGCCACCCACCTGCCCTGGGATACCTCATTCTTATGGTACATCTCATTCTACCTTGAATTATAGTCCTCTACTGCTGTTCAATTCAATCCTTTTTCAGTCACAGCTAACTCTTCATAACCCCATTTGGGGTTTTCTTGGCAAAGATCCTGGAATGGTTTGCCATTTCCTTCTCCAGATCATTTTACAAATGAGACACTGAGGCAAAGTTAAGTGACTTTCCCAGGGTCACACAATCTGTAAGTGTATGAAATCAGATTTCAATTTGTGAAGATGAATTCTCCTGAATCCAACCCCAGTGCTCTATCCACTGTGCAAACTGGCTATCCTATAGTCTTCTACTGAACAATACCCTTCATGAGGTCAATGAATGTTTCTGATCTAGTTCTCTATCCTTCTCAGTTCCATGTACACAATAGGTGCTTTATGCTTGCTTAATTGAATTTAATTAAATTGCTATTATTCTCAAAGGCTGTCATACCACCAGCCCCATTTTGAAGAATGAAAAGTCTTGTTTAGCATACATATAGTAAAGATCCATTACATCCTAAATTCTATGGTAGTCACTGGGAATGCAAAGACAAAACAAAACATCGGTCAAATAGATTTCATGGGATCACATTAACCTCTCTAATGATTACTTGTATATATGGTGAATGCCAAAGATAATTCATGAAAGACTGTGTCCTAAGAAGACTAAACTGTTACCTAATATTTGAATTTAGTAGCTACATGGCACAGTGTAGAGTGCTGGGTCTGGAGTCAGGAAGACCTGAGTTCAAATGTGACCACAGACACTTAATGGCTATATTTACCCTTGGCAAGTCACTTAACCCTGTTTGATTTAGTTTCCTCCTCTATAAAATGAGCTGGAGGAGGAAACAGCAAAGTACCCTAGTATCTTTGCCAAGACAACTCCAAATACAGTAATGAAGAGTTGGGCACAACTAAAATTATTGAATGACAAAAAGCTACTTACTTAAAAGATTCCCCAAAGTTTCTAAGCCTGAGATTTAAGCAAAGGGATTACCCTTTGGAAGAAGAGATTTTGCTTAAGAGAGCACTTAAGTACCCTTGACGGTCCTACTAGTACAAACAAGTTTATTTTTTTTCTTTGAAAATCAAATGTTATGTGTCTACTTAAAAATTTATCTGAAGTCTGTTCTCACACCTGGAAAGTACTTCCCCTTATTCATCTCTGTCTTCAGGATCCCTAGTTTCTATAAAAACTCGACTCAAATGATATCTCCTTTATCACATTACCAGATGCAGAGCTACACACCCCCCTTCAAAGAAAATATCTTGCATTTATATTTTATATATACACATTACGTATTTGTCTCTACATGTAATCTCTCCTGAGAGAAAATGAGATCCTTAAGCTCAGAGACTGTTTTACTTTTTTCTTAGTCTCTCTAGAACCATATATTCTTAATAAAGACTTGGCTGACTAATTGGCTTCGTGTATTTATTCTTAATCACCCCCATAGCTCACACAACATACTAATATTCTTCCCTCCCTCCTCCCAATAAGATATTGTGTTGAGCTTAGAAAATTAACCCCTTCAGAAAATGTTCTCCAAGAGAGCAACCGTGGACAGACAGGAACACACTTTTGGCATATATATTGTAATTGACAAATGAATGTAAATGATCAATAAATAAAAATGAAATATGATCTTACAATGGCTGTAGATAGCCCATGAGAAATATTCTCTAGGTGAGATTTGTAAATAGTTTGAGCTCCACCCTTTTTTTTTACAAGAATGTGGATTCTTATGTCTAATACCAAAAGATCTGGGTTTGAATTCCTGCTCTATCCTTGCTTTCTTTTTTACCTTGAACCAGTCACATCCCTTCAAATGGCTTTAGATTCCTTTTCTATAAATGGAAAATGTTGGGCTAGATGATCTCTGAGGTTCCTTCTATCTCTAGACCCTATGAACCCATGCCAAATCAGCTTCTTGCTCTATAGGTGCTATGTAGATTAAAGCTAGAATGTACTTTTATTTTACATTATTATGAAGATGACTGATATGTGAGAATTTGCCTAGCCTGCCTTTTATCCCTTTTCTCCTCAACAAGGAACAAATCAAAATCCAGCCAATCTTCCTATTGTCCCTCCTACATATTAAGTCCATTTCTGCCTCTTTTGCATTGTTCCCCATGACTAGAATATCATAACAATTCTTCCTTGTTAATCTAAGATCAAGACCCAGTTCAAGTCCCATCTCTTCCAGGAAACCTTCCTTTTCTACCCTAGTCATACTGATCTCTCCTTTGCCTGACCACCTACAACAAACCACAAAATTTAGAAAGACTTTATTTGATTTCTTCCTGTTCTCCAATTGTTTTAAGGATCTTAGTTTTGTCTCTCATCCAGATTGTGAACTTCTGGAGGACCATGACTATATACTGTATCTAATTTCTCCAAAGGTCTTTCCTAACAGTGTTGTTTGAATAAAAGGCAATTAATAGAAACTCATTAATTTAACCTAAAAGAAAAACAAAATGAAATGAAGTCCACAATGTAAAAAAGAATCACCCTAGAGGAGGTAGAAGTTATAGTTTTCTCATCTCATTTCCTTGAAAACCAAATGCTACTCTATATATTCTTACTCCTTGAACATTCTTTCTTCTATTTGTTGTGCTGTGGTATAGAGTTCTTAGAAGAGAGCAACTAGGATGGTGAAGGACCTTGAGTCCCTGTCATTTGAGGATTGATAGAAGGAACTGAATATGGTTCGCATGGAGAAAAGAAGGCTCAGGGGTTATATAATAGCAGTCTTCAAGTGTTTTAAAGGATATTGTGTGGAGAGATTAGGCTTGTTCTCTTTGGCCTCAGAAGGAAGAACTAGGAGCAATTGGTAGAAGCTAAAAAGAGGCCAATTTAGATTTTGATGACAGGAAACTTTTTAATTAGAGCTGTATAATATGGCCTTGAGGGGAAGGTAGTAAGTTCCTCCTTCCTGGAAAGTCTTCAACACAATCAGCTAAATAGGGGCAGCTAGGTGGCTCAGTGGATTGAGAGCCAGGCCTAGAGATGGAAGGTCCTAGGTTCAAATCTGGTCTCAGAAACTTCCCAGCTGTGTGACCCTGGGCAAGTCACTTGACCCCCATTACCTAGCCCTTACCACTCTTCTACCTTGAAATGGATACTTAGTATTGATTCCAAGATGGGAAGTAAGAATTTTGTTTAATTCAGCTAGAAAACTCCTTGTTGTGTATACTGTAGTGGAGATTTATGGAGGGAATCTGGGTAGATATGTGTGTGGTTGTGAATAGGTTGGGCAAGAAGGCCACTGAGATCCCTTCCAACTCTCAAATTCTGTTGTTCATGTGAGAAGTGGACAGATTGTCTTCAAGATGAATGCAAAGAGCAAAACTAAAGAGCAGTGTCCACAATTAAGTGCCTGGGCTTCCATTCATGGATACAATATGTATACTCATTTCAAAATAAAGATATATAGAGAATTAAGATGTCATTGATGCAGGTAAGTAAGCAGGTTGGATACTATCCATGAAAAAAAATTAACGAAGTCATTAATTAAATAGAATTTGAAAGCAACATTTTCCACAGGTGAGCCACTCATAAAATCAAGAGTGTTCAGTTATTTGAAAACTGAGCCAAGTAGTACCATTTTGCTCCATAATGCCCTAGTGATTGTATTTCATTCAAACTTATCACAGAATTGAATTAGAGCTTTCTCATGAGAAATACTCTAGGTGATTTCTAACACAGTTCTATCCTTCTATGGCTCATGAAGGTATTAACTCCATAAGGACCATGGAGAGTGAATGATTCTAGCACATTGTTATTCAATTCAAAAAATCATTAAGTGCCTACTGTCTTCAAGAACATTGTACAGTGAGATACTGGGAGAGATAAAGTTTAAATAAAGCTATGGTTCAGGTCTTCTTCTAGCTCTTATAGTCTATAGCAATGAAACCATTATTTTAAGAAAACAAGGACTCTGACAAATGTGCTTATCTCCAGATGAACATTTTGCTCTTTAACCTGTCTATGAAAGGGAATTGTGTCAAATGTCAATAATACATGCCCTCAATACCAGCATTCCCCTACTGGTATTTGTTCAAAAGGAGCCATAAATGAAGCCAAGAACCCCTGAGATTTGTTTTAAATTACAAGGTCAGCATCATTAACACAGCTACCAACTCTAGAGGAGAAAAACAGCATATCAAATAGGAACTGTTTCTTTTTTAGTCATTTTGTATATTTACTTTGCTAAGAGGTCATATGTATCTGAATATGGAGGTAAAATAGAGGAAGTTGGCAACAAAACACTTTCTCTTCTTATTTTTAAATAAGTAAATAAATTAAGATGTTTAATAATGGAACTAGGGAGAGACAGATGCTTTAATTAGCACATCCTAATGAGAAATCCAGGACAGAGAAAGCTAGGAAACAGGCCTTTTTTCACGGCATTTTGTGATTCTTTATAATACAATTATGACTGGAATTACTTTCATTGAATTCCTAAAAGGAACACTTACCTGCTTTAAGAGCAAAACTATAAGCACACTAAGTGTTAGCCCAATCAATGAGGTGACAGATTTAGCCCCATGCCTACCCATGACCACTTGTCTACTGTAATACTTTTGTACTTTCCATAAACAGGGAAGAAATGATCAATCATGAGAGAGGAGCAAAGGTTAGCCCAAAAGGCAAACCGAGACAATAAAGAAGAATTAAGATAAACAAGCATTTATTAAGCACTCATTATGTACCAGAATTTTTTTAAAGCACTAGAAATAGAAATACAAAGCATTAAATAGTTCCTGTTTTTAAGGGATAGGCATCAGAATAAAAGGATAAAACATTTACAGGGAAATAGTGACCGGGGAAGGGAGTTTTGGTCCAGGCAGGTACATATATAGTGAGTACAGCCATGGGTCCTCTCCATTCCAGTTGCAGTAGTAATATTGAACTAATTGTTATTCCTAGAGCACATTTAAGATTGGAAGAGAGGTGGGCGTGGGGCAATAGATAAGAGCAAATTGCATTATGCTCAGACTAGTTATGACCTGGTTTCCTAATAGAAAATTGGATGGGATAAGAAACATAGTCTGGGGTGACTAGACATATATATATAGCGTATTCAGGCAAATTTCTATATTCACCTTCCAACCAAAACATCTTAGCCTAAGGGTCTAGTTTCCAAACTAAATAGATTACCTCCTCTCAACTTCAGTGGAGAAATATTGTCTTTGGATATCTATGTTGAGATGATCACCATTCTTAGTTGGGACAGGCAGGCAACAGCAGTGCTGATGGTCAGATCACCATTTAGCACAGTACTAGGATTGAAGTTTAGTGGAGAATTGGGAAAATGATCATTCTTCTGAAATTGGAGACAAAATGATCTGGTATCAGACCTGTCTGAATGCATATACACATTTCCACTGTGGCACACATACGTATGTATTTTTAAATACAAATACACACTTTAATTGTTCTCATTGCAAGTAAAATTTTGTGCAAAAGATTTAGTGATGATAATTCTCACAGATCAGAGATATTCTAACAGCTGAGAATTACATGCCCCATCTCCCACTCCCTGCTGCCTAGATCTCCTCAACAGATTAGTGTTTCACATCTGCTTTTGGTGTCTTTTCCATAATCACAGTAATAATAGCTGACATTTATATAGCATTTTAAAGTTTACAAAGGATTTTGAATACATTCTCTCATTTGATTCTCCAAAAATCCTACGATGTAAATACTATAGGTATGTATTATCTCCATTTTACAGAATAGATGCAGATAATATGACTAAGTCACAGAGAATTATTGAAATGATTTATCCAAAGGTACCTAGGCAGGATTAGTCCTAATCTCTGTTTCTCTGAGTAGCTGGAAACTGAGGAAGGAATTCTCAAGGAAAATAGTAGATATCTTACTAGCAGAATTTATTTGGAAATGGCTCATAATGAGCTATAACAAATTACTCATGGGGAAGGATTTAAATGCTGGCCAATTGTATTTGACTAAATAGTACTTAGTCATCCATCCTCCATTCATTTGACAACGGTTTTCTTTAAGTGCAACTCTGGCCATGTCATTCACCTCTCTACTCAATGAACTCCAGTATCAAACATAAAGTCTTTTGACTTTTAATTCCCTTCACAACCTGCCCTTCCTTTCTTCTCCCAACTTTCCTCCCCTCCATAGTGTCTGTAAATCAGCTGCATTGGCCTATTTGCCATCTTTGCACATAACACTTCAGCTCTTGATTCCACACCTTTTCAATGGTTTTCCCTCATGCCTGGAGTGTCTTCACTTCTCAACTCCATCTTTCAGATTCCCTGGATTCCTTCATGACCCCCAGTTCAGATCCTACCTACTTAGCAATAGTCCTTTACTAGCCTTTCCCTTGCCTCGACTAGAACCTTCTCCTTGAGACTACCTTCCATCCACTGTATATAGAGCCTTTAGGTACATAGCTATTTACCTGTTCTATCTACATTTGAATTCAAGGCCTTTAAGGTCAGGGACAGTTCTTGCTTAGCACAGTGCCTGGTACATAGTAAACCCTTTTTAAATGTTTGTTGACTGACTAGTGGTTCTTTCTCTTTTACTGGCTTTCCATTGCAACCAAACTGACCTATTATCCATTTCCTATTCATGAAATTTCGTTTTCCAATTCTGTGCTTTTACAAAAGTGGTCCTCCATGTCTAGAATTCACTTCTTCCTCAATTCTTCACCAAATCCCTAAATTGCTACAAAGTTCAGGGACCAACTGCTACATAAGATCTTTTGTGAGGAAACTCAGCTGCTTGCAACTCGAGCTTATTTGATGGTGCTTCTAAGGTTACCCTGCCAAAAAAAAAAGGAAAAAAAGGCATGCTCCTTCTTGGCATTATTCTTCTGGGGCTCTTGGAGTGCTTTGCAAATGTGCATCAATGAAGGTTCTATTATTAATGCTTTCCTCTCTTTTCAAGCTACTTTATATCACTTTGAATGTGTTTTGTTTCTCCTTAACTATATTTCTTAATATCCCAGTAGAATGGACACCCCTTGAAGGCAAGGACTACTACCTTTCGAACTTTATATTCTTGACATCTAGCACAGTGCTGTGCGCATAGCAACTTCTTTTTTTAAGCCCTTACCTTCCCTCTTAGAATCAATACTGGTTATTGGTTCTAAGGCATGAGTGGTAAGGGCTAGGCAATGGGGGTTAAGTGACTTGCCCAGGGTCATGCAGCTAAGAAGTGTCTGAGGTCAAATTTGAATACAGAACCTCCCATCTCTGAGTCTGACTCTCAATCCACTGAGACACCCAGTTACTCCCCCATATCAACTTTTTAATAAATATTGGTTGAATTTAACTGAACTAAATTGAATTCAGCAGGTTCTGACTTCTCAGCCATAATGTATTCCAGCTAAGAGAGAAAAGGACAGGATTCAGAGCAAAGCGGAAAATCTGCTGGGAATCTCAATGTCAACTTGCTTTCTGTCAAGGAAGAACAATGTAAGTACAGTAAAGCCAGGGTAAACCAAGTTGTAAGATCCTGGGGAAACTCAGCTGCTTGCAAGAGAAGCTTACTTGGTGGTGCTTCTATGGCCACTATACGAAAAAAAGACATGCTTCTTCTCAGCATTTTTCCTCCATGACACTCAGAGTGCTTTGCAAATGTTAATTAATGAAGCTTCTACCACAGGCACATCAGTGTGGCTCAAGAGTATTCTAACATTGTATAATTCTAGGGAGGTGAAGAGGTTTGTATCATTTTACCCTCCATGTAGTTTCGCTGCCTAGACTAGATCCCTGAGATCAGGGATGGACAACCATATACTCCATCGGTAAGATAGATTCTCAGAGAGCCAAACTGTTGGTTATTTTCCAAGGGTGGAAACTCAGCAGTGCTACCCCATTACTTTTAAAAAGTCCAAAAGGGCCATATTACTCCATCAGCCATTGGGGAAATGATTACCCTCTAGAGGGATCTGGACTTTTTTCCATTCTTTTTTTCTAAATAATAACTAACATTGATATAATTCTTTATGCCAGGTGCCTCCCTAAGCTCTTTACAAATGTTATCTTGTTTGAGCCACACAACACACTTGGCAGATAGGCGGTAATATTTCCCCCCATTTTGTAGATGAGGAAACAGATAAACAGAGGCTAAGTGACTTTCCCAGGGTGACACAACTAATGTCTAAGAGTACATTTGAACTCAGGTTTTCCTGACTACAGTTCTAGTACTTCATCAACTTTACCACCAAGCTGCCCTAGCAAATGTAAAGTTGCAGAGGTGAAGAGACCCTGGGGTTCCACCTAGTTGGTAAATGAAAAGTGGAGGGTTGATGATGATTAGAAGAGAGAAAGTGCTGGAGAATGGTGGAAATATTGAAGTGACTTCTCCAAGAGAAAAGAAGTTGCCATTAGCACTTAAAGAATGGAGTCAGACCATGGAACAGTATCATTTTCTACTTCCTTCAAAAAAATTGAGTCAATGTGTGGGTGTTTATAATTCCCAGAATGTTGGGTTGGAAGAAGTTGAAGACCAACAATTAGCAAACTGACTTTTGATTATAGAGATGATATGATGAACCCACTATTAGTAAAGTATGTGCTTTGAGTCATTTTCTGGCACTGGTGATTGTTGACTCAGCCATCCATGTTCTCTCATTGGTGCCCTTTGTAGAGAATGACACACTTTTGTAGAGGGGACCAAAGGATTGGGACCATTATGACTACTGTTCCCAGATTTGGAAAAGAATGGAAAATTCAGAGATTTTTTAAATGATAGATTTAGACTTGGAATAGAGACATCTGATAACACTAGTATGGAATGTAATATTTTCTAGTTTTCCTATATCAGTGTGAACTTTTATTATAGTGGCACTTGGAATCAAAAACCTGTTTGAGTGATCTAATAAGGAATCACAATGTTCATGAATAAATAGATGTTTCGCTTTATTAAAATTTTAAGTTCCTCCAGGGCAGAGATGGTAAAACTTTTTTATTTGTATTCTTAGCACTTAGAATAGCGCCTTGCATATAGTAAGTGCTTAACAAATTATTTTTCATTTGTTCAACATCCAATAAAATCATCTCATTTACAGATGATAAAACAGAGGACTTTGGAGGTTATGGCATAATAATAATGATATTTACAAAGTGTTTTAGAGTTTACAAATGTTTTATATATTTTTCTCATGAAAGCCTCATCACAACATTGCAAAGTAAGTACTACAGATGTTATTGTTCTCATTTTCCAGATGAAGAAACTGAGCAAGTTTCAGAAGTGGGTTGTAGAGCAGATATATATAGCCTTATATAGCCAGGACAGCATACACCTTTACACAACATAAGCCAGAAATTAAATACCAGAGGCAGGTTTCCAAGCCAGGATCCCTCACTCAGAATTCAGGGCTCATTCAACCACACCACTCTGAATTAAGGGGAAATTAACTGACCATCCCATGACCTCAGTTTCATTAACAGCATGTAGGGAACTTGTGGGGAAAACATTTTTTATTATTATTATTATTATTATTTAAACCTAGTTCTATGTGTAGGCTTGGGGGGGGGTTAACTTCTTTAGTTTTAAGAGGATTGTTCTTGACTAACAAGCTATTGATCTAACCAGTCCCAAATTGTCTTTTTTCTATGCTAACTTATTGAATGATACATTGGATAGGGACAAGAACCAGAGACAGGAAGGCTTGTATTCAGATCCTCCATCAAATACTTGCTAGATCTGTCACTATGGGTAAGTCATATATTCTTTCTTTGCCTCACTTTCCTCAACTGTAAAATGAGGATAATTATAATACCTACCACCTTCCCTGGATTATTGTGAAGCTCAAATAGGATGAAGTTTATAAATCACTTTGCAAAACCTCAAAGCACTTTATAAATGTGAGCTTTTGGGGGCAGCTGGGTAGCTCAGTGGATTGAGAGCCAGGCCTAGAGATGGGAGGTCCTAGGTTCAAATCTGGCCTTAGATACTTCCCAGCTGTGTGACCCTGGGCAAGTCACTTGACCCCCATTGCCTAGCCCTCACCACTCTTCTGCCTTTACTCCAAGACGGAAGGTAAGGGTTTAAAAAAAATGTGAGCTTTTATTACTATGGAGGCACTGTGGATAGTCAAAAAGATCGGAGGTTGAATCCTGCCTCAGACACTTATAAGCTGTGTGACCTTGAGCAAGTCATCTTTATTTCTCTCAGCCTGAATTCCTCATTTATAAAATGGGGGTAATATAAAAGTACTTTCCTCATAAGATTATTGTGAGACACAAATGAAATACTACATATAAAGTGCTTTGTAATCCATAGAACACTATATCTATGCTGATTTTCATTATTATATATTGTTTCCTGCTAAAGAATCCATCAGACCAATATACTTCAGGTCACAAAATAGTACCTCTTTTTCTTTGTGAGTGTAGGCTACATTTAATTCCATGTGGAAATAAAAGTTAATTCTTATACTAACCAGAGATAAACTTTCAAACTGTCCTGGAAGAAAGATGAAAAAAGGACACCAGCTGATGGATAGATATTGCAATACTCCCAGTTATTCCATTTCTTTCATCTATCCCAATCCCAGAAAACTGTCAATTGCATTTTTCTTAATTTCACACTTCCCCAATTTTGCCCTTTACTCTACTGCTTCTAAAATAATAATCTTAATACTTTACATTTATACAAAACATTAACTTTTCAAAGCACCTTTGTGTATGTTATCTAATTTAATATAGCAAATCACTTCTCACAATGCCAGCAGGTCACCCCATTGCATTTTCAGAAAATCAGAGTCATCCAAAATTGCAGTGAACTGCTTTGGAAGGCAATGAGTCCCATATCATTAGAAATGTTCAAGCAAAAAGAGAATCAGCTGGATGATCACTTGTTGAACATGCTGAAAATATTCATCTATGTAATAAGAATTCTGGGCATGGGGTTAGAAGATAAAAAGATACAATGAAAAAGCTGCCAGAGTTGGTTTCAAAAGTCTCATATCTTCCATTTATTATTATTATTATTTATCCTCTTGGGCCTCAGTTCCCACATCAGTGAAATGAAGGACTTGGAATAGAAGGACTATTATAATGTTCCCTTGAACATTTAGAACTATAATCGTATGACACAGATTTCAATATCAGTTTTATATTTACTAATAAACTTTATATTTGGATCACCTTGGACAAGTCTCTTCTTTTTAAGCCTCAGTTTCTTTTTTTATAAAATAGGGATAATAATTCTTTCACTTGCTGCCTCATGGGGTTGCTGTAATGAAACCATTGTGTAAAGTTTGAAATATTACATAAATATTAGCTATGCTTAGTAGTATTATTGAGTATGATTTGGGATCAATGATTTCTATGGTCATTTTCAATTCTACAGTTCAGTGTGTCTGAGTCTAACTTTCTCAACAGCTATATTCAGTTGGTTAGATTAGATATTTTTCCACTTGGTGGAAAAGGAGCCTGAGGCATTTCAAGATTAAGTGATCTGCCCAAAATTACAAAAACAATTAGTGGCAGAATGAGGATCAGAACTCAAGATTAGTCTTTATTATTCCTTCCTAAATTATTGCATAAACTTTCTGCAACCTAATCTACCCTCTTATATACATCCTTTTCTGTATATCTGTCTTTGAACATAGGAAGCAGAGAACAGATAGCCTTCTAATAGCTTGTCAGTCCCACTGGTTTTGCTCACCACCACTCCTTCGTCCTACTTTGACAAAAGTGACCAGAGATTTATGCTAATTTATGGGAGCTGGATTATCATCTGAATTTTTACCCTTTAGGAAGCTACCTACCACAAAACCTTCACCAGACACTTTCAAGGAGAAGCAAAGAGTTGTGAGTAGTTATTCAAGGCTTAGGCAGAAAGGTTGAGTTGGTAGACAGAAACATTATGACTTTCTCTGAAATATGGGAGTTGTGTTTGTATGTTGTTCGGATGTCTTTTGCTCATGTCTGACTCTTTGTGATCTCATTGAGAGTTTTCTTTTCAAAGATACTAAGAGTGATGGCCTCCTTTTCCAGTTCATTTTACAGATAAGTTAACTGAGACAAACAGGATTAAGTGACTTGGCCAGAGTCATTCAGCTAGTAAGTACAGTCAGATTTGAGTTCTGGAAGAGCAGGTCAGGCACTCTATCCACTGTGCCACTTAGCGTCCCAGTATTTGTTTAGAATGTGATAAAAAAGGATATATAACAAAAAGGTGATACAATTCACTGTGGCAAAGGAGGAAGATGAATTCATAAAGCATCTTTGCTCTAAGCCCGTCATGTAGTGTATATGTCATTTGATCTCTCCATATCCCCACAAGAAAGTCAGCCAAGCAGACATTCTCATCTTCATTTCATAGATAAAGAATTTAAAGTCCAATGAGATTAAATAAACATTTCAAGGTCATACAATGAATCACTGTCCTCCATTCTCTGACACCCAGCTTCATATGCAGCTTTTTCCATTGCCCTCATATTTCCTTTCATTTTAGCCCCACTAAAAATTCCAGAGGCACAAACCATATAAGCCTTCTTTCACTTGTCTAGGATATAAACAGAGGTTGCCAGCAGAATTAAAGATATCAAAAAGATGCCTAGGCTGAGAAGCCTTAAACAAAGCCCTACTGACTGTTAAGGAACAGGTGGCATTTTTCCTGGTACAAATGGATTTTCTGTAGCCTGGAAACCCTCTCTGGAGCCCAGAACACCTTGTTCCATATTTCTGCCAGAGCCTTCCCCTCAGTTAGTCAGGGTCCAGCACATAGCTCCAGTGGAATCTTGGGAATATCTTCAGAGCCAATCAGGAAAGAGTCCAGTAACCAAGAGCAACCATTCTCTTTCTTTATCCCTGTTTGGGAGGGAAGCATGTCTAGATTATAATACCCAGAATCATTGGGGATTAGGGATAAAACTAAGAATTCATCATGGTAATATTAGGAACTAAATTCAGAGGAAAATCTCAACTGTAGAACTTCCTTCACAGTAAGATTATATATATATATATATATACATATATATCTGTGTGTGTATACTTACACATATATACACATGTATATTTGTGTGTGAGTATGTGTGTATATGTATACTCAGATTCAAGGAAGGGCTGATAATAGTTGGGAAGAGATGAAAAGGAATCCTAAGAGTTTAGCGTCAGAAGAAATCTTAAATATTATCTAATATGACCCATTCATTTTATAGATAATAGAAAAAGGAACCCAAAGAGATAAAAACAAATTGACCAAGTTAGTCATTAGTGGCAAAGCTAGGATTTGAACCTTTATTTTCTGAATCCTATTCCTACTTGAATTTCTTAGCACCATGCTGCCTCTTCAAGAGTGACAGAAGAGGAGAATGGAAGAGAAAGAAAGAATAAAAAGAGTGATGGAGACATTCAATAAGAAAGAATCATGTGTGTGAGGAGAAAGAGTGAGGTTGTATGTAACAAACCAATGCATAAAGAGAGCAGAATGGTTGGAATAGAAAATAAAATCTCTGGAAATAGGTTAAAAAGCATGATCAAGATGTGCACAGATAAAAGATCCCTTCCCAAAAGATTAACGGTTGCCTGGAGTATTAAAGCTCAGAAGACTTTAAACCCTTAATTAGGTTTTCACTATTCTCCCCATTTGATAGATGAGAAAATTAAGGTACAGAGAATTAAGAGACTCTCTTAATTTTCTTAGGATGTTTCTCCCAGGTGCATTCTATAGAAATTAGCTTGAGCTATTTTCTTGCTTTTCTTTGCTTTGTTCTCTTTATCTCTTGGTTCTTTGTGTAGAAGCAGTAACCTGGTGCCCCTGCTTTGGGGTTTCCTACACTTCCTCAGGAAGGTGTCACTTCCCAAAAGACAACAGGCCTTTTTGCTCAGCAATTGTTTACAAAGGACAAATCATGGAAGACACATAGAAGGCCTTTCTGACAGACTTACAAAGTTACAGGATGGAAAGAAGCATAGGAGAACAGTGTGTGTTTGGACGCCCAGCAAAGCATTTGATGCCTTGTCAAGAAATTTGACTTGCAAATTCATTCAAATTGGCCAGGAGAAGAATGAAGCTTTTGTGGACTAAAAACACAGTCTGTGAGACCAGGACCAAAGAGGGAATGATCAGCAGAAACAGAGCTTCGGGTTTGGAGGGTATTTGCAAAGTGCCAAGAAGATCTTTAGAAAAGGCAGTGTGGCTCAATCAGCAGAATTTGGCCAAAGGAGGCAAGATAATCAGGGCTTGGGGATTCACTTGCTGCCTAACCTTCAGCAAAGTGCTTAATTCTCATGAGCTTTTCCTATAAAATAGGGATAACCTGCTAATCAGCATCCCTGGGGGTTATTGGTGGTAAAGGAATAAAAATGCTCCAGAGGCACTTGGTAAATACAGAACACTGCTCAAATGGCAATAATCATGTCAAATTTTATTTAAGATCTTCATTAACTACTTCAAAGTGGAGTAGGCAGGCTGTTAATGAAATCTGTGGATAGTACTAAATTGGGCAAAGCTGACAGAGCCACTGAGAGGACAAGCAAACACATGAACAGCATTGAACTTAAACAAACCTCCAACTAGCAGGAGGGTCAGTCCTCTTCTAGGCTATTAACTCTCTAACATGCCCACAGAGCTATGGCTAGAGGACTGCCAGCTAGCTGTGTGCTTACCTCTCTTCCCCCAAACCACCAGACAGGGGCCATTAGGGTATGATGGAAGGGACAAAAGAGTCATGGGCTACAAGATAACCAACTTGGAAATCACCTAGTTCAAAGGCATTTAAACCAAGGTCTATAAACTTCATTTTAAAAAATAATTATTTCAATATATTCAATTTCCTTTTCAACCTTATCTAATTTGTTTTTATTTCAAACCTAAGTAGTTTTTTATTGTCATAAATGGAAATAATTAAAACCAAATATATATATATATATATATATAACTGTAGGTGTATCTATACATATGTGTACATTTGATATATATTTGATTTTATATGTACATATAATATTTAATAATATATTAAAATTTTATAAATACAGCACTTAAAGATGGTTCAAGAGAGTGCAAAAGGAGTTCATTAAACTCACACAATCACACACACACACACACACACTCACCAGTTAAGAACCAAACCGTGAACCCCTCCAATTTCAGGACAGAGAAACCTAAAAGAGTTTATTTCAGGATTTAAGTAGCAAGATTTAAACTCAAACCTTGTGATTTTAGAGGCAGTGTTCTTGTCAATTTGTTTTGTTATCCAACGTCATTGTGCAGTGAGTGAGCAGAAGCAGACCCTTGGGGGAATCAGTGCAAGCCCCATTGGAAATCAGCAATGTAACAAATCTAAGTAGTTCTGTGCCCTAGAGGTATGGTTTTCAGAAGACCATATATATAATACATACATACATAGATATATAGATATGGGTGATATAGATATATGAGGCAGTTCATTTTCAATGCAAACTAGTGGACCCGTTCTTTCTTTCCTTGAACTATATCCTGAGTCACTACTTACCAACCACCAGTTCACTATTTGCTTCCTGTATAGTCTCTGGTAATCTTTGATTTCTTTGTCCCTCAGTTTCCTCATCTGTAGAATGAGGAGGGTATACTCAGGACTCTGAAAACTATAGCCAGAGAATTGAATCCATCCTAGTACCTGTTTCTGTGTGACCTTCAAGTTGAATTTTTTTTTTACTTTTTGCATTTTATGTTTCAAAAATTTATATTTTTAATACAATAAAACTTTATTTTTAAAAAAGTAAAATTTTAAAGTAGCTTTCTTATTTCCTGGATCATACAAAAATAGGAAGGCTCTCAGGCTGTCATTGTTCAGAGCCCCAGACTAGATTATCTCTAAGGTCTTTTCTGGTTCTGAATCTATGAAACTATGAGTTCAGAAGGGCTTTACTAAGTCCCTTGCCCCAATTGTTGTTGTTTGTTATACATTCCTGAAGAAGACCAATGACATCATGATGAGTGATGTCTTGACTTGCAAGCGAATTGGATTTTAGTAAGGCAGAGTCATTGAAGTCCAGTGGCAAGAAAAAATGTCAAGATGACTGGTGATGCCCTAGAAGGCAGTGGATGACTTGGACACCTTCCATGTATGACCAAGTTCTGAGTAGCATTGTCTTCATCTGCCCATTCCACTGGGAGAAGCCTTCGAGCACATGGAAGAGGCCCAATCACTAGGTATTACCAGAACATCAAGATGGTTCTATCTTTCCAGAAAGAGCTGAGCCCATTTTACTTCTATAAGCTCAAGTCTTAATTATGTATATATGAATCACAAATGTAAATTTTACAGGCAGGGAATACATTTATAGACAATGTACATATTATACTATCAGTTTAAGCAAGGGAAAAAGAATCTGTGTCAAGAACTATGCTGAACACTTTACAAATAGTGTCTTTTTTTGATCCTCACAATGACTATGGTATTATCTATTATAGTTGAGGAACCTAAAGCAAATAGAAATTAAATGACTTGCCCATGGCCACACAACTAGTAAATATCTGAGACTAGATTGGAACTCGGGTCTTCCTGACACCAGACCCAGTACTCTACCCACTGCCCTACCTTACTGCCTTTATAAACAAGCAAATATAAAAGCACCTTACACAATAACAAATGCTTCTTCTTCCTATGCCAGTCAAGGTTTACTTTCCAAGGCTTTTACAAACATATGGGTGATAGATCTAAAGTAAAGTGGTTTCTCAACTGGTTTGTAATATTCCTTGAGCTCCTCCTTTGTGGATGCTGGAGAGTTGAGAGACGAGGAGGCTCTTGAATTGGCTATCTCTTTAGAATCCTAATGTTTCTTATTCAAGAAGAAATGCTTCTTTTTATCTCTGCTCTTGACATAATTGACAAAAAAGGGGGGACAAGTGCCTAGAATACTGCTTTATCTATGGAGTCAAGTTCTATGTTTCTGTCCCTGCTCTGGTACAAACCACATAGGAGAAAGAAAAACATTTAGTTTTGTAGCACTCACCTATCCATCAATCACTCCTAATCCAGGGTTTATAGTTGGTTTATGGTAGACTCATGCTAGATCTTTGTTAATCCTTCCTCTGTGAATGGCTCCTTCTCTTTGTCATAATTTCTATTTCTACTTAGCTCTCAGGCAAGACTCTCATATTCCTGCCCACTGACATCTTTAGAAAAAGCATGAAGTAAGAAAGGTCTACATTTGGTACCCTCCCATTTATTATTGTAGGTTATTAGAGTTGGAAGTGACCTTGGAGATTATTAGGTCCAACTTCTCATGCATATTTATACATGTCAACATCCTGAACTTCTAAATGAATACTTCTAGTGATTGAAAAACTTGCTCTCTACTGAGGCAGCCCATTCCATAATTATACCATTCTGATTCTTAGAAAGTTCTTCCTTATATTAAGCCAAACTATACCATCTTGAAACCACTATGGAGACCAATTTTGCTTTCTTGAATCATATAGAATCCAATTTCTCTTTTGAATTTTTAAAAAATGCTTAATTTAAAGTTCTCTCTTTAACTGTTTATAAGGAGCTACCATGTTACCCAAACTCATGTACCTTTCAGACTACATACATCAGTTGTTTTTTTGTTTGTTTTTACTATGGCTAATATAACAACTTCACTCACTCTGATTCAATTTAGTGACCACTCTCACATACTCTAACTTTTCATTATCTTCATTCACTATCTTTTTCCTAATGTTTCTAAAACCTGTAGTTCCCAATATTTTAAATTGCTCCTAGAGGACCTTATTTCAAGCATTTATCATGGTGCTAGATAAATATGACAAATTAATCTAAACTAAAAATCAGAGAGAAATTCAGCTCTAAAATGACCTCAGACATTATCCAGTTCTACTTGCTACTGACTAGGAATCTAACTAGTGTCCCCAAAATAAGATCACACAATATTGCTTTTGAAGATTTTGAATGATGGGAAGCTCCTTACCTCAGAAGACAGCATATTCTACATTTTTACACCTCTAATCATTAAGAAGTTTTTGTTTTTGTTTTTTGAGATTAGGGTTCTCTGTCTTTCCTAGCCTGGAAGTATGATCACTCACATATCCAATTCCACTACTGATCAGTCTGGAAGATTTTACCTGCTCCATTTCTGAGGCCTCGGTTAGTTTGCACCTCCTCAGGCAGAAGGGTACCTGCCTACTCCCAGGGGCTCACACTGCAAAATCCAAACCAGCTTTACTGAGGTTCAGAACTCCAGAGCTCAAGCATTCCACCAGGCTTAGTCTCTCAGGAATTAGAGGCATGCACCAATAGACCTGTGGTCACCAAGATGAAAGGTAGATAGAGTGACTGGTCTGAAATGAGGAAGTCTTGGCTTCCTGAGTTTAAATCCAGCCTCAGACATTGAATAGCTGTGTGACCCTGGGCAAGTCACTTAATCCCATTTGCCTCAGGTTCCTCAATTGTAAAATGATCAGGAGAAAGAAATGATAAATCACTCCATTATATCTGCCAAGAGAACCCCAAATGAGATTATGAAGAGTCAGAAATGACTAAATAGCTGAAGTTATCATCATACTCAGTAAGAAATAATTCTTTGTATTAGATAGATCTTAAAGCATTGCCCCCTTTTGAGGGTAAACTGTTGTTTTGTTCATTCTTCATACTCTAAGAGGACCAAAGGCATCACCATGTTGGAGTGATGGGTGATGTCTTGACTAACTTGAATTGGATCTATGTGAGACAGAGTTGCAGAAAGTCAATAGCCTCACCACTTCCTCAAAAATCACTGAAGTCTAATGACAAGAAAAAGGTCAGGACAGATGGTGATGGCCTGGGGTGCAATAGATATCTTTGATATCTGGCCAAGTTCTAAGCACTTCACAGGACTTGCTTCAACTGCCTTCATGGCCATTGGAACAAATTGTTCTCATCTACTCATTCTTCCATGGGAAGTTTTCACAAGCCAGGGGTAGTCATGCCCCTAACTCACCAACAGGTTTGAGGTGCATCATCTATCTCATCCTGGTTTAGCCTATATGCTCAGATAATTCTACCAGAAATTTGCCATGGTGTATACTACAGTTTTTTGGAACCATGGATAAGAGTTGGTTGACAGGTGGACACCAAAAGGTAAGTGCACTAAAGAACGTTTAGGATCACAAAGCTTTTCACAATAGAATATAACCTCTTATGGTGGGATTCCAAGTGTCTTCCTGTTATGGCCCTTCATGATCCCTCAAATTGTCATATAGGTTACACCTACTAAGACCTGAACATGCCAGTAACAAAATGGTCAGAGTACTTTAGATATAGCTTTATCAAAGACACAGAAACATCATTCCAATGAGCATTCCTTATATCAACTTACTATGATAAGTGACACTGATTTCAAGCAAGAGCCACAGGGTACCACTTCCTGGCCTGATTTAGTACTCTTTTAAGAAGTTCTTGTGTATGACACACCAGTCTTATTTAATGCCGCTGCTCTTATTTAATGAGTAGTCCCCAAGACTATTCAGCCAGGAGTATAATTTCTCCCCTGAAAACTACAGCTATCAATGGTTAAGCAATCTTCCATTTACCATATATTGTGGGGTGTAAATTGAATTGGCATATAGGTCAGCCTGACTTCTTCTGAATGAAAATTCAGACTTTGACCTACATTCACCATATAGTTTGACTCTCATCCCATTGTGCCTCTCAGAGACTGCAGCTGGAGGGCAGCAGAGCTTCCCCTAACCTGTTAGTGAAGCTAAGAATGGCTAAAGATCACTCAGCCCTATCCTTGGTCTTGAATATTGCTGTTAATTAACCCATTGGAAACTGCTTAAACCATTGCTGCTTAGCAGGAGTGCTCATATAAATTAACCCCAACTTGGGAAAATATTTTTTTAACCTAAACAGTTGTTGTATATGTCAAAAATATATAAGGTAATGACTGGCCAGTGGTCAGTAACATCCCCATGAGAAAAGGGGATTTCCTTCATCTAAGTGAGGACACATTAGGCTTCTAAACTTTCCCAATGTAATATCATCCTAGCCTAGTGATAGCGGACCTTTTAGAGGGGCAGGTGATGTGAGAAATGTCCGCAGGTGAGAGGGAGGGGAGCAGCTCAGGTCCCTCTGGCTTTCTAGTAATAAACTCTGGAGAACTCTGCTGGGGCAATTGCAAGCATGCCCACAGAGAGGGCTCTGAGTGCCCCCTCTGGCATACATGCCATAGGTTCACCACCACAGTCCTAGCCCCTCACTCCACTCCACTCCTCACAACTCTAGATCATCTTAATTAGCAACATTACAACATGACGTGGTCAAAAGTACCATGGATTTCAGATCAAGTTCAAGTTTTTCTACTTATATTAACTGTGAGTGAATCCATATCTCAGATCTTCAATTTCTTCATATGTAAAATGTGGATAAAACTATTTGTGCTATCTGTATCATAGAGTTGTTGTGGGGGGAAATTCTTTGTAACCTTTAAAGAGCTATATAAAGGAAGTTATTATTATCATTAATATTAATATCACATTTCAGGCACTCATCAAAGAATGTGAATCTGTATTGACTAGCATCTAACATTTGCCAAAGGCTCCCAGATATTATACTTGTTAACTATACTTAATTTTAGGTTCTCTATAGAACTAAGTCTGTATTAAATTAGAAGACTAGCAAGTAGCATCCATGGCAGTTCCTCTATGAGATAACAACTCTTTGTCATAGGGATTTGGGAGAACCAACCAGGAGCTGTTGGTCAAACATTCTAAACAAACCAAGGGACCAGAGGAGAAATCCATACCCATATAGTCAAAGCACATATACCCAGCTCCATGGAAGGAGTTCTATGACCAGAGATCCGCAAATTTCCTATTCACCTCTGTTACACCAGGCTAAAAAAACAAACTCCAACTGTCCAGGGCCATGAGACACAAGGTTATATCTATCACTGGACATTCCCATTGGATGGGAAGGCAAGAAATTCAGCCTATAGTAGAACATAAATCAACAGCACCTATTTTTTCCCTCATTTTTATGTCAGTCTGTTACTCAGATACAATCTGGAAGGCAGAAGAAAAGACAGCGCAATGAGGGGAAAGTCCAATAAGTACCAGCATCAAGGCAATACACACACACACATGCACATGCACACACACACATACACACATGCACACACATACACACACTACATCAAACAAAACCATCTAAAAGGAAGCCAGAAATGCCAGCAGGACTCAGCGTGTGTGGCTGAGAGGAAAGTTATTTACAGCAAGGTCTGGCCTCTCGCCGCCACCATGTAATTCCAGGCAATTGCACTTCCAAATAGATCTTTTTGGAGAAAATCAACAGTGGCTTTGCTTTCAATCTACTGGAAAATGAAGTCCTGTGAATGTGTTACATAAGCCCACAGCGGGAGGAACAGGGAGCTCACGGGAGCTCACTGCTCAGCCAAAGAAGGACAAGGCACTAATCTCCTTCTGTCCTCCTGAGGCCCCTCTACAGCAGCCTCCCCCTTCACTGCCTGTCCTGTTCACTGTCAGCATGGGCTATCTCAGTGGCTATGGTTGAGGATTGGGAATGGTGTAAGTGAAACCAGCCAGAGTTAATAGCTAAAAGCTTAAAAGGAGGGGGCAGTGGACCAGAGGAAAAACATGAGTTTGTTGATTAGGGGTGGGGTTTGTTGTTGTTGTTATTGTTGTTTTTAATGGGGAAGGAAGATGTTGAAAATCATAATACCTTCGACTTAAATGTGGAAAAGATCAAAGAGAACTTCTAGACCATCCTTTCATTTTAAAGATAAAGAAATTAAGTCTCAGAGAAATTAAGTGTCATACAAGTATCAGGGTCAAAATTTGAATGTAATTTTATTCTAAATCAACCCTTAAATATAAATATATATATATACTCTTAAGATAAACAATAATAAATATTACTTAATTTTATATTAATATATTTATTAATATGTGTTATTTTATTTATATGTTTGTTTGAAATGTTACATTTTAAAATGTAATGGTCACTGTCTACCCCAATACCAACCACATTCCCACTATTCAATGATTATTTTCCCATTGTTTGATAAAATCAGGGCCAAACTGATCATTCCACTGTTTATTTCCTCTGTCTTTCAAAAAATGAAGTTTTCGTTAGGGAAAATCTAGAAAGCATTAGATGATCTGCTTCAAATGTAGAGATCATGATAGCAGAAATTAAGATAATTGAAGTCTCTACCATTACTATATCATCTCTATAGAGAGGCTTATCATTTACATCCAAAGGGTCTGGTGAAATCTGTTTCCACTGATCTTCAGCCAACTGGTCTTCACCGTGATTCTCCTTTATGGGCTCTGATTTTTCTTCAACATAAACCCATACTGTTACTCTGATGCCTCTGACCCCCTCAACACTATCTTTTATATACTCTAGTTTAAATAAAATGTTCTTACTATTTCATCATTTTCAATTGCATCTGACTCTTCATGAACCCATTTGAGTTTTCTTGGCAAATATACTAGAGTAGTTTGTCATTTCCTTCTCATTTGACAGATGAGGAAACTAAAGCCAACAGGGTTAAGTGACTTGCACAAGTTACATAGCCAGTAAGTTTCTAAGGTTTGATATAATCTTAGTTCTTTCTTATTCCAGTCCTACGGCTCTATCTTACTGTGACAATTCATATTCTAGTTATAGGTCCAAGTCTTAGTGATACCTATGAGATCATATTTGGGGTTTTTTTCCATATAGGATCCAGTTTACCTTATTTATTTATTACCAATACTTTGTATATTTGTGTATAAATATCTGAGGCCAAGAGTGTCATTGCTAGCTCCTTTCTTGGATTCTGTCTCTTGTGATTATATATATATGTGTGTGTGTGTGTGTGTGTGTATGTTATAGATATGAATATATATATACATATATATAGTTTAATAATCTTGTAACTATTCTCTATGTATCTAGATCGATAGGTACATATAGGTCGTTTTTCTCCCTTCGGTTTCCTTTGTGAGCTGCTAAGAAACTTTTTTTTAAATTTACCAATACTTTTAAAATCAAAAATTCATTGTTCCTATATTTTAAATGGTAGTCTTGAAATTTAAAAAAAAAGTTCTCAAGCACCACTACCATTTTTAACCATTTGTTTTCCTACATATTTCTTTCATGAAGCCCTTGCCTACAAAAAAGGCTTTGATAAAAATAGCAACTGGGATCTTGGGGTCTTCAGTGTCTTCTCCAAAATGCATAGCAGTTTTTTTTTTTTCTTAGCAGTCCTTTCTAGATTCCTTCTGGCCACATAATTTGTGTCCATGGAGATCACCATAATATTTTGTGAGGTCAAAATAAAATAATAGTTGTAAAAAATACTTGAAAAGCATAGAATTCTACATGTGAATTTGTTAAGCAAAGGGAACTGTCCATAAGAGATACAAATTGAGAAATTGAACATGAATAAAGAAGGAAGCTAAGGGTTGATGGCAAGAGATGATTGAGCAGATGCATCTCTGAGAATTGAAAGAGACATAACCATGCAAAAATAATTCAAGGATAAGATTCAATATTATATCCCCCTGAGATAAAAAAGTCATACTACTTATGACTTATGACTACTTATGTTAGAAAAAGACTGTCAGTTCTGCATTTGAAGCCCCTGAGTTGACTTATTCAGTGTTAAGGAGAACAGCTAGGTGGCACATTGGACTGAGCACTAGGCCTGAATTAGACTCATCATTTTGAGTTGAAATCTGATCTCATACCCTTACAAGCTGTGTGAACCTGTCATTTAATCCTGTTTGCCTCAATTTCCTTATTTGGAAAATAAGCTAAGGAAGTAAATGGCAGACTATTCCAATATTTATGCCAAGAAAACCCCAAATGGGTCATGAAGAGTCAAACATGACTGATAAATGACTGAACAAAAGGGGAGAAAAGGAAAACCAGGAGGAAAAGGGAAACTAGAGGAAGATTAAAGTGGAATATAAAGAGTATTAGTTCTAGCAAAAGAGGACAATGATTTTCAATCTCTACTCTGACACTTTGACATTGAGAAAATTATCTATTTTCTCTGTGCCTCAGTTTCCACTTTTGTAGATGAGGGAGTTGGACTAGATAACCTCTGATGTCCTTCCAGTTCCACAACTCTGATCCCCATGAAATCAGAAATGATAAGGACAGCTATCCATTGGGTACCTCTACCTGTTGGGATATCCCTATTAGAAGGACAGCCAGGTATTGGATTTCCTGATAGGGTTCCAATAGCTGTGGAGAAAGGACCAATCATTCCTACCAACTCAACCAATTTCCACACACAGGGTAGGCAAGTCAGCCTAGCTAAGGCAAGAGGGCTCACTGAGGTAGAGACAGGAGGTGACATGTTCTGGTCAAGTCAAATTATCACCACTCCCTTGACAGCTTCTTCCACTGAGATCCTGCTGGAGAATACACAAGATTCTGAACCCAGGAGACTTCAGAAAAGTGGCTTCCAATCCACTGCCCTCAGTCATCAACCTGGAAAGCAAATATTGAGGAGATGCCAACTGGCAATTGTTTCTTCAAGAACAGCCACCAAAGATCCAGAAAGGAAAGCCCCAAAGTCCTGGGCACTGTTAAACAACTCATCAGAAAATGAAATAATTTTATCAGTATATATGTTGCATTAAAGAATATTAACATTTGCTTTGTCACTGTACCTTAAGACTATGGAACTTCCATCTGACTTGCAGCTTAAATTTTCCATGTATTATCTCCTGTTAGAATATGGGAACCCTGGTGAATGACTTGAACATAAAGAAGGAAACTATAAAAAAATTAGGCGAACACAGAATAGTATACATGTCAGACCTTTGGGAAGGGAAATACTTCAAAACCAAGCAAGAATTAGAAAGAGTTACAAAATGCAAAATAAATAATCTGGATTACATCAAATCAAAAAGTTTTCGTACAAACAAAACCAATGTAACCAAAATCAGAAGGGTAGCAACAAATTGGGAAACAGTCTTCATAAAAACCTCTGACAAAGGTTTAATTACTCAAATTTATAAAGAACTAAATCAATTGTACAAAAAATCAAGCCATTCTCCAATTGACAAATGGGCAAGGGACATGAACAGGCAGTTCACAGCCAAAGAAATCAAAACTATTAATAAGCACATGAAAAAGTGCTCTGCATCTCTTATAATCAGAGAGATGCAAATCAAAACAACTCTGAGGTATCACCTCACACCTAGCAGATTGGCTAACATGACAGTGAAGGAAAGTAATGAATGCTGGAGGGGATGTGGCAAAGTGGGGACATTAATTCATTGCTGGTGGAGTTGTGAATTGATCCAACCATTCTGGAGGGCAATTTGGAACTATACCCAAAGGGCGATAAAAGAATGTCTGCCCTTTGATCCAGCCATAGCACTGCTGGGTCTGTACCCCAAAGAGATAATGGACAAAAAGACTTGTACAAAAATATTCATAGCTGCGCTCTTTGTGGTGGCCAAAAATTGGAAAATGAGGGGATGCCCTTCAATTGGAGAATGGCTGAACAAATTGTGGTATATGTTGGTGATGGAATACTATTGTGCTCAAAGGAATAATAAAGTGGAGGAATTCCATGGAGACTGGAACAACCTCCAGGAAGTGATGCAGAGCGAAAGGAGCAGAACCAGGAAAACATTGTACACAGAGACTGATACATTGTGGTACAATCAAAGGTGATGGACTTCTCCATTAGTATCAATGCAATGTCCCTGAACAATCTGCAGGGGTCTAAAAAATACTACCCACAAGCAGAGGATAAACTGTGGGAGTAAAAACACCGATGAAAAGCAACTGCTTGACTACAGGGTTGGAGTAGATAAGACTGAGGAGAGACTCTAAATGAACACTATAATGCAAATTCCAACAACAGGGAAATGGTTTCGAGTCAAGAACACATGTGATAACCAGTGGAATCATGCGTCGGCTATGGGAGAGGGAAAGGCGGGGGGGTGGGGGTCGGGAGGAAAAGAAAATGATCTTTGTTTCCAGTGAATAATGTATGAAAATGACCAAATAAAATAATGTTTAAAAATTAAAAAAAAAAGAATATGGGAACCTAGAGAAGAGGGATTGCTTTACTTTTCTATCTGTATTCCCAATTTTCAGTACAGTGCTGATTTTCATTCATTTATCCATTCATTTATACTGGTGTTTTAAGATATAATACAATAACCACTTTTGAAGCTTGTCTTCAGCACTTACAAATGTATAGAATGTTTGAGGTTAAGGAGAACTTCTTCTAATTAATCTACTCTAACTCCTTCACTTTTTTTAAACCCTTACTTCCCATCTTAGAATGCATACAAGTATCTGTTCTAAGGTAGAAGGGTGATACAGGCTAGGCAACTGGGATTAAGTAACTTGCCCAGGGTCACCCAACTAAGAAATGTTCAAAGCCAAAGTTGAACCCAAGACTTCCTGCCTCCAGGTCTGGCTCTTTATCCACTGAACCACCTAGCTGCTCCCTAACTCCATTAAACAAAATGAGACCCAATGAGTACAGATCCTTGCCCACGATCACACCAAGTTAATGATAAAGCTAAGGTGATCTCTCAGTTCATCTGATTTCTTATCTAGTATGCATTCTGCCACTACAAATTCCCTCCAAATATCAGCATTTTCACACCTTCACCAGGCATTTTTATCCTGATACAATTATGTATTCATTACTTTCAATCATATGATTTAGAACTGAAATGAACCTTAGATAACATCTAGTTCAACCTCTACATTTGATATAGGTGGAAATGGAGCTTCAGAGAAGTCAAGTGAATTGCCTGCTGTCATAAACATATAAAGTAGCAGAGCCCAAGCTCAAATCCATGTACTTTGGTTCTAGATCCAGTGTCAATCAATGAACATAAATGAATTAATTAATAAACTGCCTACAAGGAAAGGTAAAAAAACAGTCTCTTCCCTCAGAGAGCCTACAATCTAATGAGAGAGACACCATACTGCCTTAACATGTTACTTTTCTAGATGTTATTTACATTTAAAAGTTAGCACTCAAGCATTCAACAAACATTTATTCAAAACTACTTTGTACAAGGAATTGGGCCAAATTCTGGGAGAAATAAAAAGAAGCAATGATGGAGTCCATGCTTTCCAAGCTCTTACACTTTTCTCAGGGAGATAAGACCTGCCCATAAAAACTACAGTCCAAGTCAATCTGTGGCAAGGGCCATGGAAATGATACTCAGTTTTGCAGTGATTCAAAGGTTAGGCTTTTGTACTTTCACCACCAAAGACTGGGTTTGATTTCTCATTAGGAAAATGCTTTTATATGAGATTGGACTAAACAGTTTTCAGTTCTGAGATTCTATACTCCATGAGTTCAAAAGAAAGAATTCTGGTTAAGCTGATCTGGGCAGATAAATATTTTTGGTCTTGAAAAATGGAAAAGATTTTAGTGTTTGGAAATGCAGAGGGAGGTGATCCAAATAGGGAGAATAATGTAGACAAAGATACTGAGATGGTAAAATGTAAGATATGTCCAGAGATGAGTAGATCCATTTGTCGGGATCTTATGCAAGAGAGTAATGGGAAGTAAAAGTAGGATAAGATAAAATATTTTTAGGGTTTTGAATGCTAGACTAAAAAATTACTAATAGGATAATTTATAGAACTGTAGTACCTGTCACAGGAGAAGAGATACTTGGGGATGTCTTATAAGTATCACTTGAAACAGTGCATGAACAATAGCCCTGCTGAGACCCACCACATCCTAGTACCAGGAAGAAACCTGAATCACTTCTGACTTCTGTTGTTCTTATGAAATTTGAATGATATGAACCATTACACATCACCAATCTTCCTTGCTCTGGTAAGCCCAACATGAGCTATCTGAAACTGGTGGACAGAGCAGAAAATCCCATTTACCTTTTTTTTTAATGCATTTATCTGTTTATTAGATTTCCTATTAACTGTACTTAATGTCATTAGGCCTCAGGGCACCCAACTATATTAAAATGATACAGCCAAAATATACAATTATTGGACTGAGAAGCAGTAATGAAAGAATGATAATCACACCCTTATTATTATATCATCATGTAACATTTGTTATCTTCTTTGGCATATAACAACAATAGGGAGATCAGGCATTGCCATCCTCATTTTACAGATAAAGAAAAGCTGAAGAAGTGACTTACCAAGAATCCCCAAGTGAATTAATAGAAATGGAATTGGACTCTGGGTCTCTAGACTATTGCACCCAGTTACTCTTTCCACAACAATTCAGCCTATCTATTCAGGCAAGTTACTTGGAAAGGCTGACCCTTTTAATATAACCCCTCCTTATCAGACCTAAAGAGGAAGGGGATTGCTAAAAAAAAGAAAGAAAGAAAGAAAGTCACTCATGGAAATGTGCTGCCACTGTTTTCCTGAAGCTGAGAATTAAGAACCATGGACAGGACCTTCTTTGCCCTTCTCCACTTTTTTGACAGTGAATAGAACAAGAGTTATTCAGTATGTTATTTTTCTACCCCGTCTACCAGGGATTAGGTTGAGTGAGCCTCATCTGACTATAATATGATCCCTTCAGGAGCAAGGACAGTGCAAATCCAAGTTGTAGGGGGATAATTTAAACAATCAGGAAAGTTAATATAACCCCTGCCCTCAAGTAGCTTTTATAGTGAAAAGTCATAGGATCATAGATTTAGAATGAGAAGGGCCTTTATAGATGACCAAGTCAGTCCTCTCGTTTGGAAGATTTATCCAGAGACACATAGCTAGAAAGTGACTAAGACAAGATATGAACCTAAGTCTTCTTCATTCTAAGCTTAGCATCCTACCTTTAAAGGAAGCTGGAAGGCAAGGGATTTTGAAGTTTACTCAGGAGTCTATCTGAAGACACTGAAAGTTTGATTCATCCTTCTTAGACCCCTTAATTAATCTTTCTCTTCTATAACCACTGACACCCAGGAATACTCTAGCACAATTGCCAGTATAAGCATTTTAAACAATAGAATCAACTAGATTAACATCAGTGTCAGTGTATTATAACATATTGCTAACTTGTGGCTCCTAGTAGCTGCTAGCATGTGGCAGCGGCCACACCCCGGGCAACAGCTTTGACAGGCCGGCTAAACCTTGTGAGGGTAGCCATCAGGTCGACGTCGACCCCTGGTGAACTAGGGCTTTGCTCATCCCGCATGTGAAGACTGATTCGGTGGAACAGGTGGAAGAAACCAACAAGAAGGTTCAACGGCTGAGATGGCGATGCAGCAAGGCACTGTGGATTGCTTAGGGCGTGATGGAGTACAAAAGACAACACGGCCATCCAATGCAACTGAGGAAGTCTGCAGGTGTAACGACTTTTTGTGCCAATGGACCCAGGCTTCCAACGCCGAGAGAGTAGGACTGTCTCTGTGCATCGACTTTTCCACTTAAATCTTCATGCACAGGTGTCTTTGTGCACAAAAACGCACAAAGACAATTGTCATTCTCGGTTTGAGAGACAACCAACAACAAACAAACAATTCTAGCAATCTTGGTCTTTCCTCCAGCTGCTCTTTATGGTTTGGTCTTTGGCTATCACTTCCAGGGACCAGAATTAACTATATGACCACCAGAGGGTGCATCACGTCTTATAGAGAGTAGAGATGAAAATGGGAACAAGTTTGTACACAGCTACCCATGTACCATGCCCAATTGGGTAGCTGGGGATTAACTAATATAAAGTGATTTTTAAAAAATCTTTTGAGTAATCATCACCTCATTTCCTACTTTGCCAAGGTTTACTCAAACTTAAGGCACCTAAGTAAAGCCCAGCATTGCCAACATAAGAGAAGGAATTTTCCAAAATAGCTTTTTAAAGAAGAAAAATATCAAGAGTCCATCTGCTCAGAATCTGAACTGGGTCACCCATACCCATCACTAATCCAAGATACAAAATTCTGAGGGCTCAATATGTTTAATGGCTCCCAAAAGAAACAGTGTAATAATCCTAATATCTCTACTGTGGTACATGGGGGTAATGGTCAAAAAATCATTTATTTTAATCAGAGGACTCTAGTTCAAATTCTGACTCTGCCATTTGCTACCTACATGACCTTAGGAAGTCACTTCATGCTTTGGGATTTGGACTTATCATTTAAAAATAAGGAGTTTGACCGAGGAAAAGCAACTGCCTGAATACAGAGGTTGAGAGGACATGACAGAGGAGAGACTCTAAATGAACACTCTAATGCAAATACTATCAACAAAGCAATGGGTTCAAATCAAGAAAACATCTAATGCCCAGTGGACTTACGCGTCGGCTATGGGGGGTGCGGGGGAGGAAAAGAAAATTATCTATGTCTTTAACGAATAATGCTTGGAAATGATCAAATAAAATATATTTTTAAAAAAATAAGGAGTTTGGACGATTTCTAAGGTTTCTTCTAGCTCTAAATATATAATCTTATGATTCTCAAATTCCATTACTTCCTCCATGAGAGCATAGAGATTTAAAATCACTATACTGTAATGGCAAGAGCCCAAATTTTGAATCAAAGGACCTGGTTTTCAATCCTGACTTTTCTACTTATGCTTCATGTGACATTGGACAAGTCACTTCATCTATCTAAACCTTAAGGTAAATATAGAAAATTAAGGGCTAGACTAGATGATCCCTGATGTCCTCCTCAGCAGTAAGACTGTGAATAACAGGAGATACAATGTGAAAGTGACCCTCTCCCCATTTCCACTCCTATAGAAGGTAGTCTGGTGCTCTGATCTTCCCTTAATCCTCAAGAGCACTTTCCCTTCCCCCACAGTCATTGGTAGAAGATGTGATGTCATCCTACATGGATGACTAGATAATTACCAATACAATCCTCCCAGTAAAATGGTGGACCACTGGTTTTTACCCTCTGTCTTGCTATTGCTCTCAAAAATCCACTGGGCTTTATAATCAATCAAGTCACCTTTTTCTTTGAGATGACATACAGAATGGAGCACTTACTCCTGAAATCAAGACCTCAGTTCAAATTAAGCCTGGGATACTCACTAGTTGTGTAACCTGAGCAAGCCACTTAATCTCTGTTGCTTCAGTTTGCTCAACTGTAAAATGGGGATAATGGTACCTATATCACATATAATATTTGTAGAAAAGTACTGGCATATAGTAGGTTTATATTCTTCTCTACTCTTCTCTTTCCTCCCTTTACCACTACTTTCTCCAGATTCCTGAGGATTTCATCTGATTTGTTATCATAAGGATTCCTGGAGTTTTCATTTACACTGATAATGCTCCCCAAAGACCACTAAACCTTTCCATCTGCCCTGCA
Source organism: Monodelphis domestica (assembly GCF_027887165.1). Lineage (NCBI taxonomy): Eukaryota > Metazoa > Chordata > Mammalia > Didelphimorphia > Didelphidae > Monodelphis > Monodelphis domestica. Next base: position 251,133,802 of record NC_077227.1, read on the forward strand.
GGTGAACCCTTCTAAAGGCGATGAATTCCCTAATTAGAACCTAAGGCTAAGAGCAGAGACCATCTACTTGCCTATATATATATATATATATGTATATATATATATATATATATATATATATATACATATATATATATATATATATATATCTTTAGCACTTAGCCCAGTGTGTTTGGCACATAATAAGCACCAAATAGGTGTCTACATTTCATGTAAACTGTAAAGAATTTTTAATTTTACAAACATTTATGAAGAGCCTACTAAGTATAAAATGCTTTTTTTAGAAACCAGGACTATAAAAATGAAAAACATCACCCTTGCCCTGAAAGTAATTCTAATTTAGTTGGAGAGAGAGGAATAACAGTAAGATGCACATACATAATTCTAGTAGAAGTCAGAATCATCTTCTAAAGTCCTATTCTATTGCTTCATTTCGGTTTGAGAGAATCCTAGGTTCTTGAAAACTGTGCCAGCAGGAAGTGTACATGAAGTGGCTTAGGTGCCCTGTTCTACTGAAATGACACCAACTATGGGAATGACTCCAGGCTAAGGACTTCTCTCCATCCCAAGTGGCAGCCAAAGCTGCACTTTCCCCTCTAATATAGGGTCAGTCACTTACATGCACTGTAAAGAATTTGTTTGAAATCTTTCATCTAAATCCAGTTTTCTAGAATATGGCTACAGTACTCCTTTTAAGGTCAGATGGGGATAGTATTGTAATTTTTTCTTTCAGAATAGATGATTAAGTTCCAGGTTGGACATTTAAAGCAGAGGACCTGGGTTCTAAAACAGCTAGATGGTACACTGGATAGAGCACGAAGTCTGGAGTCAGGAGGACCTGGGTTCAAATCCGACTTCAGACACTTCCGAACTATGTGACTTTGGGCAAGTCACTTAATTCCAATTGCCTAGCCCTTGCCACTCTTCTGCCTTAGAACGGTTTATAAGACAGAAGGTGAGGATCTAAAAATTAATTAATAATTAATGAAGGAAATACCACTAGGATTTGGCTAAACCAAGTTCAGCTTCTAACTCTGATACAGTTTATATACATGCATGATCTTTAACAATTCAAAAACACTCTGAGCCTCCATTTCTTCATCTGGAAAATAACGGAATTAGACAAATTATTGAAGTGGTTTCTGCTAGTCCTAGATTCTATGATCTCGTTTCCTATATATATAATCCTAAACTAGAATTAGCTAATCTATTGATTACTACTACTACTACTACTACTACTAATAATAATAATAATAATATTGATGTCTATTCATTAGGCCAGAGACACAGTCTTGTTCCTATACATGGGTGAGCCATGTTCCTGTCTTGCAAATGAATCCTCTGGGTCACAGGGTAGAATAGGCAAAATATGTGTGGATGACTTATTGCAACTCAGAGCCCCCATCCTACTTTAGATGAGTCAATAACACTGCACATAACTAAGATCAAGGGAAACCAAAGGGAATATACCAGGGAAACCAAAAAATTCTCTAGTTTATTCAATAGACCTGCTAAGAACTTACTGTGGACAATGTACTACGCATTAATCCTAATCCCCTTTTAAATTAGTATCTATCTAGATCTGTAGTATATATTATATAGCTTTGAATATATACAATGTATATATCTATACATTATAATATATATGATAATTCATATAGATACATTCGCCTAAAGCCCCTTCAAAGTAGAGAATATTTGGGTTTCTAACTTGGTTTCCCCAGTACCTAGTATAACACTCTAAAGATAAATGTAAGAACTAGTAATAGATGGAGCATTGGTCTGGGAGTCAGGAAAATTCGAGTTCAATTCATGCCTAGGATACTTACTAGCTATGTGACCCCCAGAAAGTCACTTAACTTCTCAGCCTCAGTTTTCTCATCTGTAAGATGGGGAAGAGGTTGTTTTAGTGCTCAGTCATTTCAGTTGTGCCCAACTCTGTGACTCCGATTGAAATGTTCTTTGCAATGATACTGGGGTGGTTTTCCATATCCTCCTTCAGTTCATTTTACAGTTGAGGAAATAGAGGCAAACTGGATTAAGTGATTTGCCTAGGCTTTCTAATGCAAGATTTGAATTTAGGAAGATGAATTTTACTGATTGGTACTCTATCATAACTCAGAGCCATTGGGAGGATCCAGGAAGAAAGAACTTTGCAAACTTTAAGGCACTACATAAATGTTAACTCCAGTTGTTATTAATATATGTCTGTTGAATTGGGAGGAGGCCTGGAATTGACTGAAGGGGGAGCTATTCACCTCAAAATGTGAAAGTTCTACTCTGAGACCTCATCAGAGTGTCTATTGACCAAGTAAATCCAGAAAAGCTTATCACTGGAGGTTTAGCTCATAAGTAATGGATAATTTGTACCTTAGCGATTCTCCTAGAATGAATTGGGTTTGTGATATTCATCAGTAGAAGTACCAACAGTGACAAAATGTTAAACCTTCTGAAGTGTTCAAATAAACAACATGGGGAAATCCATTGCAGATGAGAGAAATGTCATTTTGTGGGATTGTAGCATCATGGATACAGAGACAGAGGACAAGCATTGTCTCCTTTTTGGTTTTGTATCCCTAGCTCCTAGCAGAGTTCCTGCTTTATAGTGTGCCCTTAATAAATGTTTATTGAAAATAATACATTAAAAAATAAAATAAAACAAACTCCTTGAAAGTAGGGTCTGTGGTGTACTAATCTTTGTATTTCACATGAGAAAAAAAGTAATTTTTAAGAATTTTAAAAGTTATAAATATTCTTATAGCATTTGATGGCTGAGTAAATTTCCCAAGCAGTGGTTCACTAATTTGGAAGTAGATATTTGCTATATACTACATTATAATATAAATGTTTAGCAACAGCATTTTTAGAAGGCTGGGTAACCTTTGAAAACATTATAGGCTAATAAAAATGACTTATTAAAAATAATAAATGATTGATTAATTGAGTTAGTGACTGATCTGAAGAGATATTTGAGCCCCCAAATCCAATTCTTCCCTTTACAAATAGGGAAACTAAGGCACAGAGAAGTTAAGTGAATTAAATAAGGTCACAGAATTTTTTTAAAACAACATACAGAATTTAAACCCAAGTCCCTAGACTTTTAATCTGTTACACTTTCTACCACCTTCCTCAGAGTTAGTCAGGGAATGAGACCTCAACTTCAATCTGGCTCTCCTTATTCCAGGGTTTACTGCTATCTTCTCAATCAGTCACCTTTCCACCAGAGATCATAGGACTTAACTCTTTCAGTTCTGGAACTTTTGCCTTAGTGGTCTGAAGGGATGATTAATGAATGCCTCAGATGGCCCACTATATCCAGGAGGTATCAACCCAACCATCTTCTCTTCTCGGCAATCACCTTGCCTAGCACCTTTATTCCCCTCTAGTTTTGGAACTATAATTATAATAATTAATAATATAATATAAATCAGTAATAAATACATTCCTCCATTGCTACTAGGGAAAAAAGTGTCAATGCATCCCTGTAATTTTAATTTTCCAAACCAAAATAATCCCTCATGACCACCATTTCCCCATACGTTTTGTCTATCCTTTAAAGGCAAGGAGGAGAGGGAGGGAAGGTAGGAGGGAGGGGGGGAGGGAGGGAGGGAGGAAGAGAGGGGAGGGAGGGAGGAAGGAAGGAAGGAAGGAAGGAAGGAAGGAAGGAAGGAAGGAAGGAAGGAAGGAAGGAAGGAAGGAAGGAAGGAAGGAAGGAAGGAAGGAAGGAAGGAAGGAAGGAAGGAAGGAAGGAAGGGAGGAAGGAAGGAAGGAGGGAGGAAGGGAGGAAGGGAGGAAGGGAGGAAGGGAGGAAGGGAGGAAGGGAGGAAGGGAGGAAGGGAGGAAGGGAGGAAGGGAAGAAGGGAGGAAGGGAGGAAGGGAGGAAGGGAGGGAGGGAGGGAGGGAGGGAGGGAGGGAGGGAGGGAGGAAGGGGAGGAAGGGAGGAAGGGAGGAAGGAAGGAAGGAAGGAAGGAAGGAAGGAAGGAAGGAAGGAAGGAAGGAAGGAAGGAAGGAAGGAAGGAAGGAAGAAGGAAGGAAGGAAGGAAGGAAGGAAGGAAGGAAGGAAGGAAGGAAGGGAGGAAGGGGAGGAAGGAAGGAAGGAAGGAAGGAAGGAAGGGAGAAGGGAGGAAGGAAGGAAGGGAGGAAGGGAGGAAGGGAGGAAGGGAGGAAGGAAGGAAGGAAGGAAGGAAGGTAGGAAGGTAGGGAGGGAGGGAGGGAGGAAGGAAGGGAGGGAGGGAGGGAGGGAGGGAGGGAAGGAGGGAGGGAGAAAGAAAGAGAGAAAGAGAGAAAGAGAAAGAGAAAGAGAGAGAGAGAGAAGAAGAGAGAGAGAGAAAGAGAGAAAAGAAGAGAGAGAAAGAGGAGAAAGAGAGAGAGAAAGAGAGAGAGAGAGAGAGAGAAAGAAGAGAGAGAGAGAGAGAGAAAGAGAGAAAGAGAGAAAGAGAGGAAAGAGAGAAAGAGAGAAAGAGAGGAAGAGAAGAGAGAAAGAGAGAAGGAAGGAAAGAAGGAAAGAAGGAAAGAAGGAAAGAAGGAAAGAAGGAAAGAAGGAAAGAAAGAAAGAAAGAAAGAAAGAAAGAAAGAAAGAAAGAAAGAAAGAAAGAAAGAAAGAAAGAAAGAAAGAAAGAAAGAAAGAAAGAAAGAAAGAAAGAAAGAAAGAAAGAAAGAAAGAAAGAAAGAAAGAACTCTTGTTACAAACATATGTAGCCAAGTAAAACAAAATTTTGCATTGTTCATATCTATAAAAAAGGGGGGATTCCTCAATAAGTACTTAAGACACCCAACTTTAAAAGACCTAAGAACTCTGATCAATATCAACCTGGGCACTAATCAGGAATCACATTACCCATCTCCTGAGATAGAGAAGAACTCAAGATATATTAAATTATATACTTTTTTGGATATGCCTAATATAAGAATTTCTTTTTTCTCGACAACATACATCTTCTTTACAAGGATTTGTTTTTTCTTTTTTCCCCCAGTAGTGGAAGGGTGTGAGGATGGAGAAGAGATGAATAAATAAATATGCATAATTTTAAAAGCAAGACAAAATGAAGTTAAAATAAAAGAAAGGGCCTCAACTCTGGAGTTTACAGACCAGTGAGACAAAACCAGAAATTACTACTAATAGTGACACACAAAATAAAATTCAAGCTATTTTACACCGCCCCACCATCACCACACATTCGCACACATACAAACCCCAGTGCCTTCCCTTCCCACTGGGAACTGAGCAGTTTGGGTTGGTTAATTAAAATACAGCCTGCAAATATTAATACACCGGAACACCCACAAAATAGCAGGAGATGTGAACACTGTGTCATGAATGAGCTCACACCCTTTCTGAGCATAAAACCAAGAAGCTTTCAGAGTGAGGTTTCTCCTCGCACTTAGACAATAATCACTCTCATGACAACCTCCTCTCCACCCCCCCCTTCCCCTCTCATCTTTCCCCTCCCCCTCCACAGCTGGTCCAAAAGGGATCCTGAATCGCTTTTCCCATCAAACTCCACCTGGACAAGTGTGATTTGCTCTAATAAAAAGCAAGCTCAACCCTGGGGAGCCTAAGCAAGGAACAAAGCTGATTTCACCTCTTTAACCCTGGAGCTAGGAAAACAGCCGAGTGCCAACTCCAGCCTTCCCTGGAGAATGACCAGAAGCTTTATCTCAGGAGCTGCAGGACCTCTTGGAACTTGTGCAGGAATGAGATAAATCCCTGTGCCCAAGAGGAGCCTATTTATCTCCCAACAAATTACTTTTTCTCAGGGAAAGAGCATTAAAAAATCACAGCAATAATAGTAATAATAATAAAGCACAATGTATACTTCTTGGCCATTCCTCTAGGGAGGATGGCCATGACTGCAGCACTGGGTCTGGTGTTGAAGCTCTGGTTAACAGCTGTGCCCAGGGGCTGCTGGTTTCTTTGAGTATCCCAGAGCTAGTGTGTGATTTGAGAGATAGGATTGGCGCCTTACTTAGGAAAGAGTAAACAAATGATTAACTGTCTCCTTAGTGACTGGGCTGGAGAGGGCATAATTCACATTGTGAGGAAGAGAATGGCTCCAGGAAATTTATATTATTTGTGAATTTTTTTAAGCAAAGTAAATGTGGCCCTTCCAGCCCACTGAATTCTTGCTTGTGACTCCAGTTAACACAGAGTCCAGGATAGGAGTCTAGAAAGGACAGGGAGGAAAAGGAAAGGTAAAGGAGAGTGATGAAGGAGGCAAAGAGAATGGGGACTGTTGATAAAATTGAGGATGGTCATGGGGGTATTAGAATGGCTTCCCATTATTTCAGGAATGTGTTTAGAGTATATCCAGGTAAGAGCATGGCCATGAGAGAAGTATAATGTGCTTGTAGATAGATATTTATTTGAAGCCCTCTTTTTCTATCATTTAAAAATGTCCCTAACAATTGAAAGAGAGAGGAGAAGCGGATTTGAGAAAAATACAGGGCTATAGGGAAGGAAGTGAGATTAATATATAAAGTCTAAAGTGGGAGAAAAGAGAAGGGGTGGGGAGGGAGAGGGAGAGAGATGATAGATGGACAGATGGACAGACAGAAGGATAGATAGATAGATAGATAGATAGATAGATAGATAGATAGATAGATAGATAGATAGATAGATAGATAGATAGAAAGAAAGAACATTTAAGTACTTACTATATACCAGTCAGTGTGCTAAATGTTGGTGATACAAATGTAAAGTAAGGCAATTCCTGTTCTCAAAGAGGTTTTGCATTTTAATGGAAAACTGCCAGTGAACAACTAAAAGGGTTTGGGACAATGATATAGATGAAGAGAAGGGGAAATCCAGAAAAAGGGTCTAGGAGTGAGTGAAAAGAAACAAAAATGGGATCCTACCTGCTTAACTTTTTTCTTTAGACTTATTTGGAAAAAATAAATATTTCTTTGGATAAAATCATTGCTACATGAGAAATTCGCACCCTGTGGTTGGATTCTACATCCAGTCACAAGTGCTGAAGTATAGTTTTTATAACAAATTCAGGGATCACCTAAGATTTTGCCAAAGACTTACCACCAATCAGGTCTTCAGGGAGGGAGGGAGAGAGAGAGGGAGGGAGGGAGGGGGGGAGGGAGAGAGAGAGAGAGAGAGAGAGAGAGAGAGAGAGAGAGAGAGAGAGAGAGAGAGAGAGAGAGAGAGAGAGAGAGAGAGAGAGAGAGAGAGAGAGAGAGAGAGAGAGAGAGAGAAAGAGAGAAAGAGAGAAAGAGAGAAAGAGAGAAAGAGAGAAAGAGAGAAGAGAGAGAGAAGAGAGAAAGAGAGAAAGAGAGAAAGAGAGAAAGAAAGAAAGAAAGAAAGAAAGAAAGAAAGAAAGAAAGAAAGAAAGAAGTGAGGAGGGAGGGAGTCTTTTTACCTTAGAGAAAACTGGGAAAACTTCATGGAGAGTAGATTTGAAGCTGAGCCCTAAGGGATAAGTAGAGTTGGAAGAGAAGAGAATTCCGGGCATAGGAAACATTTTAAGCCACTGTCCATAGGTTAAACAATAGGAAGAGATAGAATTTGTATGTCACTGTAATTTTTTAAAAATATTTAATAAAGAAAAATGTAGACAAATTTCTACAGAAGTTAAGGAGACACACCCACAGAAACAGAGACATAAAGAAGCAGAAATACAGAGTTAGAAAGACAGAGAAACAGAAATTGCAGAAATGAGTGAGGTGAAACCTAGTGGGCTTCCCTCCTAAAATTATGGTCCCAAGGGAAAGAATCCTGCCATGGGCATACCTGGGAATCATTCCTGTGCAGGACATATCTATCAAGAGCACCACATAAGAAATCAAGACCTGGTTCAATATTACCTTTGGTAACATTTGGACAAATCACTTACTCTTTTTGTGTCTCAGTTTAGTCATTCATCAAATGGGAAAAATGCTTGCCCTACCTACCTTCCAAAGTAACACATGGAAAAATATAAAGCACTATTAATAACTCACAGATTGCTTTAAAGTTTACAAGGTTTTTCTTCCCAACAGTCCTATGAAATGGGTCATGCAAGCATCTCCCTCCATCTTGCTCAGGAAAGTTGGGGCTTGCACATAATCACATAGCTAGTACATGTAACAAAGCCAATAAATATGTTTCTCTCTTTTAAAAAATCCTTATCTTCTATCTTAAAAATCACTAACTATGTATTGATTCCAACACAGAAAAGTGGTAAGGACTAGGCAAAAAGGGTTAAGTGATTTGTCCAGGACCACACAGCCAGCTATCCATTTTCTTAACACAGGGTGCTTTTTTCCAGGTACAATTTTAACAGGAATATCCCAATTCCAAATATGCTCACGGAAGGACTCCTCTCTCCTGAACCCTCTAGTTTCTCCCTCCCTTTCTTTGGCACCAAATCTACTGATCTGAAGGTCAGAACTCCTACCGTCTCCTATGCTAAATTGCCTCTAAATACTAGATATTTAGTATTATAGCCTTGTTCTACCTTTCATACAGGGACATTTCTGGTGTCATTCTTTGCTTCTGTTGCTGCTGCCACTCATGATAAGTATGATGATAGTAAAAACAATTACTACCATGATGGTGATGATGATGAATGACTATAATCATTCCTTCTCTGCCACTGTTATCATCTCCTTTAAAATGTCCTTAAATTTTTGAAAATTCTTTAAAATTTTTGAAATGCCTTCCTGACATTAACTATTCCTGGACCTCACTTTCTTCATCTGTAAAGTGATTAGCTTAGATGCCCTCTGAGTTTCCTTTTAACTCCACAGCCATCATCTTATGAACCCTCTGAGGTAGATGATACAATCAATGGTGTTCCATTTTACAGATCTCCTATTTCCAAGGCCAGCTCCATGCCCTGACAGTCTAGGCATCTTGTCAACTTGCCTTTCCCTCCCCAGCCTCTTATTCTTGGTGCATCCCAAACTAGTTGCTGCTATCTGCCTTTGGAATCTGAGTTCTATGGCCCCACATTTCAATTCAATTTGATAGACAACTACTGAGCATCTACTATGTTTCTAGGACAGAATAGTCCACATAGTCCCAGAGAAAAAGACAAAGAAGACAGATTCCACTTGCCAGATACTTATTGGAAGTCCTGGACATAGGGAAGTGGAGAAATAGTATCTCACCTACTCCTTTCATAATGAAATGTATCAGGAGAGAGAAGCAAATATAACCTGGTGCTCCAGATGACACATCCATTACAAACCCATGGGTGCCAGTGTACATAACCTTTGCCAAAAAAAAAAAAGTCACTCTGGGCTGAAATGTCTCCTTTGGCTTGTGATCAATCGTTTTCAATAAAGATGATTTTTCCCAGTGGGTCATTTCTCAAATATATAAACTGGGAAGTTCAGGTAGGAGTGGGAAGAGATGGGAAAGGGAATATTTTAAAAATACAAAAGGCTTCCTGTGGCACCTCTGTCACAGGAATACAGGGAAGACACCATATAAAAGGAAAACTCATTATCTGCTTAGAAGGAGATGAGGGGGCTGCTGCTAGAACTGAAAAAGGCTAAGTCTAGCAAGATTTTTCTTTGTAAAAAAATCACGCAAAAATTTTAAAAGAACAAAAGTGGAGCTAAATGAAAATATGTTCTGGCTGTTTTAAGCATGAGATGATATTATATGAACACAAGTTTTAAAAAAATTGGGTCTGCAAAGTAGGTCTAATCCAGTCATACTGCATTTGGAGTTGCCAATAGGGCTGTCTCATAATATTCATAATACAAAATTCTGTAGGTATTTTTCTACCATGTTCACATAGATTCTTTTCACTGACACATCAAAAAGCATATCGACTTCAACAATCACTAAGTCTTTGTTATCAAATCTCTGTATGATCTTGGACACATCATAGAAGTTTTCTACATAGAACCTGTTCCTTCAGTTATATAAAACAAGGACTCAACTAAATGACACCTAAAGACACATCCAAACCAAAAGCTGGGATTTGAAGTTTCAGTCCCATTTTCCTGATAAAGAAACTGAGGCAAGAGGTTTCTCCTACATCTAAGTCCAGATCCCTGATATAGTCTACGGACTTTTCCCTGAATCAAATTTTGATGAAAGAAACAAGATAATGAAGGAAACTAATTTTATTGGGAAAACAATGTTTTAAACAAGTTCAGAGACCCCAGGTAAAGAATCCTCAATCTAAAGCCACATAATGCCATATTCTCTGGATAATTTGAAACCCTATATTTCCCCAAACCCTGGAACATATAGTAGGAGCCTAACTCACAAGAATTCGGGCAGCCAGGTATTAAATTGCTAGGACTGAAGTGAGAAAGATTCATCTTCCTAAATTCAAATCTGGCCACAGACTAGCTGTGTGACTCTGTGCAAGTCACTTAAACCAATTTGCCTCCATTTCCTCATCTGTAAAATGGGCTAGAAAAGGAAATAGCAAACAACTCTAGTATCTTTGCTAGGAGAACCCCAACTGAGGTCACAAAGAGTTGGATATAACAAAAAATGACTCAATATGGCATCCATACCCAAATTCCAATAGGCAAAGGAATGTGAGAACTGTGTGACCACTATGACCAAACCCATCATTAAAGAGAAATAGCAAACCGCCCCTAGTGTTTTTGCCAAGAAAAACTCAAATTGTATCACAAAGATTATGAATAAAATGATTGAGCAACAATTGCTTACCCCTATAGATTCTGGGCCCAAGCAACCCACTTATGTAGTTCTGATTGTTTTTTTTTAATTATATCTGTGTAAAAACTTCCCACAAAGCTTGATTCTGTCCTTAGACTGTCAAGTTTTCTGAATTCTAGTGCAACCTTTCCATTGTCTCTATTGTGCCCAAGTTTATCACATCTTCTGACGATAACTAATTTTTCCCCAGAATCATTGAGATGAATTTCATCTAGAGTGTTTTTATAATAACTCTATGATGTAGATGATATTGACTTTATCCCTGTTTTAAAGATGAGGATACAGAGACTCGGAGAAGTGAAATGTTATCCTAAATTAGGGCAATACATCTAAACATGGGAACAGGACTTAAACCAAGTTTTACTGATACCAAATTCAGTGATCTTCACTACCCCAAAAGGTAATGGAGAGACTATTCACTCTATGGAAATGGTTGAAAATAGAATCAGCCCCTGTCCATCATGTAAAGGTGGAATCAAATTAGATTGGTGGTTTCCTTTGTTATTTTTTCAATTACATATAAAAATTGTTAATATTTGCTTTGGGAAATTTTAAGATTCAATTTTTTCCCCTCTTTATTTCCCTCCCCTCCCTTTTCTCTGAGAAGGCAAGAAACTCAATATAAGTTATACATGTGCAGTCATGCAAAACATTTCCAAAATTAGTCATGTTGTAAAAGACATCATAGACCAAAACAAGAAAATTTAAGTTAAAAAAAGTATGCTTCCATCTGCAGAACTCCATCAGTTCTTTCTAAGGAAGCAGATAGAATTTTTCATCTTGAGCCCTTCAAAATTGTCTTGGATCATTGTATTTCTGAGAATAGCCAAATCATTCACAGTTGATTAATGTACAATATTGCTCTTACTCTGCATGATTTTCTCCTGGTTCTGCTCATTTCACTTTGCATCCGTTCATGGAAGTCTTTTCCAGGTTTTTCTGAAAGCATCCTGCTCATCATTTCTTATAGTACAATAGTACTCCATCATAATCATATACCACAACTTACTCAGCTAACCCCCAATTGATGGGTATCCCCTCAATTTCCAGTTCTCTGAGGACTATGATTCTAAAAATGTGTCTGTGAACTAACAAATATCACACATAATCTTTAGATACAAGAGGCTGTCTATCTCATTTCAGGGTAGAGTTAAGAAGAAAAGGATTTGAGTTCTAGTCTATATGTTTACAAGCTGTGTGACCCTGGGCAGGGCTTTTAACTTCTCAAAGGCTGTTTCCCTGTGTGTAAAATGGATCAAACAAATATGCCCTTCCTATGTCATTGGGTTAATATAAGGAAAGTACATTGTAAAATCTCAAAGTGCTATCTAACTATTATAAGAAAAAAATGTTAGTAGACATTTAAGAAAATTCATCTCTCCTTGGCTTTTTTTTTAACATGCCCTAGCCTTTACACACACTTAGGAACATATATTTAGAGCTGGAAGGAATCTTGGAAAACATTTAGTCTAGCCCTTTCATTTTACAGATGAAAAATCTGAGATTAAGTAACTTGATTTAGGTCATATGGGCAAAAAATATCAGAACCAAGATTAGAACCAGGTACTTTTAATTACAGTCTCAGCATTTTTTCTTTTATTTCTTTTCTATGTTTTAAACTTTAACTTCTGTTCTTGTATCAGTTCTAACACAGAAAAGCAGCAAAGGCCAGACAATCAGGGTTAAGTGACTTGCCCAGAGTCACAGTTAGGAAGTATCTGAGGTCAAATTTGAGCCCAAGTCCTCCTGATTCCAGGCTGGCTCTCTAGCCATTGGGCCACCAAGTTGCCCCTCCAAGTTTTCTTTCTGCTATATCATACTATACTCCTGTGTGGATATTTTGTCTGTGCTCTCCATTGCTGCTTGAAATGAATGCTGTCTTTTGGAACAAAACTTTAACAGCAATGTTATCCAAAGTAGTAAGAGAAAGTTTTCCATGGAACAAAAAGCATTTTCTTTGCTCTCCTTACTCTATCACTAGAAGTTCCTTAAAGACAGCCATTATCTTTTGTCTCTTTTTGAATATTCAGTGTTGAGTGCCTAATTATTGTTCCATCTTTCATTTTCAAAGAAGACCAATGAACTAAAGAAATTCCATGTGAACTGGAACGACCTCCAGGAACTGATGCACAGTGAAAGAAGCAGAAGTAGGAGAATGCTGTACACAGAGACTGATACACTGGCACAATCTAATGTAATGGACTTCTCTACTAATAGCAATGCAATGTTTCAGGACATTTCTGAAGGACTTATAAGAAAGAACACTATCCACATTCAGAGGAAGAACTGTGGGAGTAGAAACACAGAAGAAAAACAACTGCTTGATCACATGGGTCGATGGGGATATGATTGGGGATGTAGACTCTAAATGATCACCCTAGTGCAAATATCAATAATATGGAAATAGGTCTTGACCAAAGACACATGTAAAACCCAGTGGAATTATGCATCAGATATGGGAGGGGGTTGGGAGAGGGAAGGGAAAGAACATGATTTTTGTAATCCTAGAAAAATGCTCTAAATTAATCAATTAAATAAAATATAAAAAAATAAATTAAAAGAAAAGAAGACCAATGACATCACAAAGAGATGTCTTGACTTCTGGTGAATTGGATTTAAGTGAGGCAGAGTTACACAAAGTCATCAGCCCCCCTCTCTTCCAGAATCACTAAAGTCTGGTGGCAAGGCAAAAGTCAGGATAAATGGTTAAGGCTAGGATACAATGGATGACCTTGGAGTCTTTGGTATCCGATCAGGTTCTAAGTACTTCAACTACCTTTATGGCTGCTAGAAGAAATTATTCTCATCTGCCCATTCTACCAGGGTACAGGAAGAAGTCTTCACCAAAAGATGCTTAATGAATGTTTTTTTTTTTTTTAACTGACTGAGTTCAAGTCCAGTCTTTGTATCTTACTTACTACCTCTGCGAGCCTGGATAGGTCAATTAACTTCTTTCTAGTTGTTTCCTTATCTATAAAATGCTTATCATAATAGCACCTACTTCATAGATTTGTTGTAAAGGTCAAATGAGGAAACACTCGCAAAGCATTTTGCAATCCTTAAAATTCTATATAAATTTTTATTATTATTTTTATTATACCTATTATAAGTGGTTTAGAAAACTTGCTTTTGTAATTATTATTGTTTTGTTATTATCATTATTTTCATCCTTCATAAGCCCACATTTACCCCAACACGCTTCTTCCAGCAACAAAGGGATATTGACTATGGGAATTGGCAGAGAGATCAAAATATATCATGAATAGATGTAAACAATATAAAACTCTTGAGGCCCAGCTCTTTGAGATAAGGGACTATTTTTTGTTTTTCTTTGTATCTGTATTGCTTAGCTCAATATCTGGCACATAGTAGGCACTAAATGAAAATTAACTAACTAACTGATGCTCTAGGCAAATCACCAACTTTCTGTCCTTCTCTGTGTCCTTATAGGCTCTGACATTACTGCTGGTTTTCTATTTGTACTAAGTCGATAGAGATGGAGCATACAATTTTGTTAGTACAAAGGACTCCTAGAAGAGGAAACCCCCTCTGCCAAAATAGTTTGGCACCTTTTCCACATGTTATAGTATGAGAGAATTACCTAAAGCACTAGGACATTGGTACAGGTATAATTGGTGTATGTTGTCATATTACCAAGATGTTAGACATCAGATTTAAACATAGGTCGTCCTGATTGAAGCCTCCCCTCTTTCAATCATACCCCCATTGCCTCTGCTAAGTCATTAAGTGTTAATGTGGAACGTAGATCATTCCAAATAAGGGGCATATATTTATAGATCTGTCATTTCAGGTAAGCAAGTGAAGAAGTGTTTGAAGGGGAAGCTGCAGAGGCAAACTGTGGTCAGAAAGGAATGAAGTCAGTAGATAGGGGCTCTGATGAGCCTACTCTTTTTTAATCCCAAGAACAAGAGCTTTTTCAGTCAACAAAAACCCTCCACATGACACTAGTTCTACCACCTGTCTGAAAGGAATTCTTTATCCACAACCTTTCCTCCATTTCTTTCCCTTTCTCCCATTCTACATTTCAGAAAACTCTCCACCTCCCCTTCTTCTCCCACCTATTCTACATCTTTTATTTTCCCTTCTCTGAGGTCTTTTCATTATCTAGGTCACAGGGTCAGAGAGACTCCTTCAAGCCAATGTTAGACAGCTTGATCTTTCTTGGAAGCAAATCTACTGACCAGCAAAGAAGACAATGTGTGTCTCACAGTTTCAGATGAATGGAGAGAGAGAAAGAACACGTGGAGAAAGGAGGAGACAGGATATATCAGACTGCAGCTTGAGAAGGCGGGTCTGGCAAACCTCAAGACCCTGAGGAATAGCCCTGGTGAGTGAGTCGCTGAAAGTCCCATCTGCAATTTCCATGGGGTGAACCAATGTGACTAGTTTGCTGGACATTCCAAGGTTAGAATCTGTCAGGCAGGCAGACTGTCCTTTGCTTTTGTATAACTGTCTGCCCTCTCTCTCTAATTCAAGCCCCACGTTTCTAATTTTCTTTATTTTCCTTTTTTTTTCTTTTGTTCATTCCTTCCCCTTTCCTTTTCTTACATTCATATTACATACAAGAAGCTATTCTAGGTATGTCCATCTCTTTGCTGTGCGCTGCCACGTGGAGATGCTATTTGCCAATCAGATTCATAGGACTATAAAGTTATAACTGGAAGCTATGACCATCTTATTTCATAGGTATGGAAACTGAGACCCAAAGAAATTAAGTAACTTGTCTGTAGCCACTCTAAAGATGGCAAAGCTGGGATTCAAACCCAGATCCTCTGACTCCAATTCAGAATTAATTCATCGGAAACCAACTTCAAGAACTCTCCCAAGCCAACTCTCTCTCTTGACACTCCAGTAAGCTACTTGAAGGTCAGGACTGTCTCACTTTCTATGTTTGTATCTCTAGTGAAGTGACTCTCACTTCATGAATCTTCATTAATCAATTGACTTCTATTTCTGTTGACAGCATCACCATTTTCCCAGTTGCTCAAGTTCAGCAGCTCAGAATGATATTTGTCTCCTTTTTGTCCCTTTATCTCCATATTCAGTCACCAAAATCTACCTTCAAAGCATTTCTCCCATCCTTCCTATCCATCCCATCGCTATCACTACCACCTCAAATTCAATGCTTGACTACATCCCCCCTTGGCTTACAAGTGCCTATTTCTCCTCTAATCCATTCTACAAATCAATGACCAATTGGTCTTCCTCCCTAAAGTATAGTTCTGATCATGTTACTTCTTGCTTCAAAATTTTCAGTCACTCCTCGTTGTCTACAAAATGTAATCCAAACCCTTTGGTATGGCATTCAAGGCCCTCTACAGTCTGTATTCAAGCTCCCTTGAGTACAAGCCCAATTTCCCACTGTAGTCTTTTACAGACTTTATGCTTTATCCATATTAAACTCTTCCCTAACATGCTCCCATATTTTCCTTCTTTGGTCTTGATATTTCCTCCCTTTGTAATGTCCTCCTCATATTCAACCCTTGCAAAAATCCTACCTGTCTTTCAAGGACCAGAAGAAATGTCAACTCTACCTTGAAGTCATCCCTGATTTGCCCAATCAGGTGAAATCTCTCTCATTTCTGAAACTCGCTAACACTTTGCATCTTTTTTATGAAATATCACACTCTGTCTTTTATTATAGTCATTTGAGTGCTTGTCTTGTCTCTCCATTCCCCACACACACACTAAATTTTAAGCTTTCTTAGAGCAAAGATTGTTTCTTTGCATTATCCATCCTTATAACATCTGCCATCCTCCACATACAGTAGGTGCTCAGAAATGTTTATGGATGAATATTGAACCCCTACTGTCACCCTGGGTAATGAAGAGGAAAGACATTCATGGTGTGGCTCTATTATTGTGTTCATTTCAGGGATTGTCATTTTCTAAACACAGCAAACTATGAGTTTTCCTAAATGGCAGCTGTTTGTTTTAAAATTGAATTCACTATATCAATATGGACCAGTTCAGAATTATATAAGCAGAACCTGTAAAGCAATAAATACTATGACTAAAACAAGAAACAAAAAAATTATGTCGTATAATTAGAATGACCAAGATTGCCCCCTTGAAAATAACAGAAATGCATCTGGCTTCTCACATCTGCAAAAGTGGGGGACCGAGTGTATAGAATATTGCATATATTGCATATCCTGACATTCAAGATTAATGTTATAGTTGGTTAATTTTGCTGTTGAGGTTTTTTATTTTTCTCTTTTAATTTTTGTTGCAAGGTTTGGCTCCCTGTATAGCAGAGGGATGGATTTTTAAAAACTATTTCAATATTGAATTCTTCATTTAGAAAAGACTTATCTGAAAGACTGAAAACTTAAAATTCAATAAAGGAAGGGAAATGGTAAAGGAGAGGTCCCTAAAAGAGAATGCTGCTGCCTACTGCTAATGTCATTGTAACTACAATCCCCAGAACTCTCTGGTGTCTGACGCTTACACCAAGTGCCCCACAGGAAAATAATAATAATAATAACCTAGCGTTGCAATCTATCTTTACAAGGTCAGCCTATGCAAGCACAACCTTCGGATGTCTGGTCAAGGTTGGTGGATTAGGATTTATTTCTTTATTGTTCTGAATGGTTTATTGCAGAATTGTTTCCAAGACAGTGCCCTTACATTTCTCTGAATTCAATTTAAATGCCGCAGATGCATGAGAGTCTTTTGGGGGATCAGGAAAAGAGGGGAGATATATGAATTGAGCTGGAGGTTCACAGGAGGTGGAATGGAGGAGAGAACCACAGGGCAGATACCTAACAGTTTCGTTGTCTCTTCTACTTAAATCTATGAAATAAGATTGGTGGCAACATGGGAGTGCTGCTGTTGTTCAGTTGTGTTTGTGACCTTATTTGAGGTTTTCTTGGCAAAGATACTAGAGTAGTTTGTCAATTCCTTCTCCAGCTCATGTTACAGATGAGGAAACTGAGGAAGAGTCAAGTGACTTGCCCAGGGTCACACAGCTAGTAAGTCTTCTCAAGTCAAATTTAAAGTCAGGTCTTCTACAGGACTGGCATTCTATCCACTGAGTTATCTAACTGCTTCTTGGCAACATGGAGGTACTGGGTCATAGTGCTAACTTTGACACTTTAGTTATATGATCTTGGGCAAGTCACGACTTCTTATGAACCTTATTTTTCTCATTTGTAAAATTAAGAAGTTGGATTAGATGGTCTCTAAGCTTCCTTAAAGCTCTAGAATTCTATTAGAGTCTTACCATCTTTGAGCTAAGTAAACATAGGTCAGAGGGATGAGCTGGAGTACATGAAATACTGTGACAAGTTTGCTGGACAGTCGAATGTCAGAATCTGTCTAGCAGACAAAATAATCTTTGCTTTTGTATAACTCTGCCCTCTGTCTCTAATTTGAACCCCAATATCAGAAAAGCTTCCAATATACAATAATCAAATTTACATTGTGAGTCTTTATACCTCAGAAATTGGAAAAGCTACAAATCACAGTTTCATTTATTGTTTTATTGATTGTTAAGACTTTAAAAAGTGAGAAAATATTTATCATGTATATTAAACTTAAATAGTTATCTATTATGCATGCATTTTTTTAAAACCCTTACTTTCTGTCTTGGAAACAATACTATGTATTGGCTCCAAGGCAGAAGAGTGGTAAGGGCTAGGCAATGGGGGTTAAGTGACTTGCCCAGGGTCACACAACTGGGAAGTGTCTGAGGTCACATTTGAACCTAGGACCTCCCCTCTCTAGACCTGGCTCTCAATCCACTGGGCTACCCAGCTGCCCCCTATGCATGCACTTTTTTAAAAGATCCACTTGTTTAACTTTGAACAGCATACCCCTGTTCACAGGATAATGGATCTCACATGTACTCAAATCAAGAATTAGTCCTTCAAAACTTACTATTTGTATGACTTTGGGAAAGTCACCTAACTTCCTTGAACCTTGGTCTCTTCATCTATAAAATGAGATATTTGAACTAGATAATGTCTAGAATTCCTTTCCAGTCCTAAATCTATAATCCTATGATCCCATGAACATGGCCAACAATGGTCAACTAGCTTCCATCATAAATACTGTGATTCTTGAGAGAAACTAAGACATTTCTTTACAAAACACGGTCAACTTACAAAGATCTTCAAATGGACTTAGAAACCAAAGATTTCTTGGGCCTTGGAGGCTGTGCCTTAGCACCTGGATTATTCCTTCCTCCACCCCCAACACAGAAATCCTCCTTTAAACACTTCCATTCCATCCCAGCCCTCCATTGTGGAGAGAAAGAAGGGCTAAAGTAAAGGAGGGTAGAAACTAAAAGATTCCTATGTGTGCTAGTGGTAAGGAGTGGCATTTGAAGAATAAGGGACATGTTGATAAGGTGATTACCCATCAATTCATTCTAACATTTCATTTTGTGAAAATGCCATCCTATTTCTGGGGATTACCCAGGATTCTCTATCATCTTCTCCAGAGTTCTGTCCATTAAAATAAAGAGATCAATCAGCCACATAAATTCTTCAATAATACTAGTCAACCAATTGGTGGCATTGAGATACAAAGCCAACACTCTGGGATAAAGTATGTCAACAGTCTCATTCATAACAATAATCTTTTAATGGAATTTTGCCATGGATATTTGCCTCCATAGAATAGGTGGTGACCCATCTGTATGATCTCATCTTCAGAAAAACTTGAGGACAACTTGGTAGCTCAGTGAATTGAGAGCCAGACCCCACTGTCTAGCCTTTAATGTTCTCCTGCCTAAGAACCTATACACAGTATTGGTTCCAAGACAGAAGATTAAAAAAAAATGTTTTTGTCTGTATTATTCACATCTTGTCAAAGAGTTACCAGGGTCCTTCCCTTTGGTCTCTTGACATTCTCTTTCCTGAAGAATTTCTTTTCATGGAAGAACATGTGAGAACTGTTGCCCAATTTCCTATGACCTGATATGACCCAAGGCCATGATTTCACCACTCATAAGTATGTGGGTCCAAATTCAGCAGATGGGATGTCCATCTGTTATCACTTGCTCTTGCTATAAGATTACGTCTATCTCTCTTTCTGGTCATACATATCTTTAATGTTATCTTTGAGTTATATTTACTTTCTTTGATCCATAAATAACTGTTTTTGTTCTTTGAGCCTTGTGAGCCTGTGTGCTTACCAGAGGAGCTAGTGATTCTTCCCTGGGAAAATGTCAAAACAGAATTTTAATTGGCTGGTTGATCTTCTTGCCCCATATCTCTCCCCACTCCAGATTATCTTCCATTCAGCTATCAAACTGAACTTCCAAAGCATGTCTCACCATGTTATAACCCTATTCAACAAACTTTAGTTCTTCTTTTTGGCTTTTAAAATCCTTCATAACCTGGTCCTTTACTTTTTTTTTAGTTTTCTTATATATCACTTCCGTCCATGTATTCTATACTTTAATAACACCAACTTCCTTGTTTCTTTTTTATTTTTTAAACCCTTACCTTTTGTCTTAGAATCAATATTGTGTATTGGTTCCAAGACAGAAGAGTGGTAAGGGCTAGGCAATGGGGGTTAGTTAAGTGACTTGCCCAGGGTCACACAGCTAAGAAGTGTCTCAGATCAAATTTGAACCCAGGACCTCCCATCTCTAGGATTGGTTCTCAATGCACTGAACCACTCAGCTGCCTCCCACCCCCACCCCCGACTTCCTTGTTGTTCCTTAAGCAAGACATTTTATCTCCTCACTCTAGACATTTCGATTAGCTGTGCTCCCCTCTCTCCTTATCTCTGCCCTCCTAGAATCCCTGGTTGCCTTAAAGTCAAGAATAAAGTTCCCAGGTAAAGTTCTACTTTCTGCAAAGTTTCTTGGGCTGTGGAGGCTGTCTCTCCATTCCTGGATTATTCCTCACCTCTATCCCCAATGTATAGAGCTTCCTTCCTATAGTCCCCTCCATTCCAGTCTGGTCCTGAGCTATTGAGAGTCAACAGAGCTCAGCTGGAAGGAGAGGAGAAGATCCCTATGTGTGTGCTGGTGGGAGGAAGGTGGCACTTGAGTCATTAATCTTAATATGCTCCCTCTAAGATGATCTCCAATTTATCCTGTATATTCCTTGGTTGTTCTTGGTTTGCCATCTGCCCCTTTAAACTGTGAACTCCATGCATAGACGGCACTTAGTAAGGGCATATTGACTTCACTAACACTTTGCAGCCTACTCTTTCCCACCACATGCCTCTGTCACCCTTTGAGTGATCCCTGACTTGAATTCCTCACCAATTATACTATTTCACATTTTGCTGCTACGGAGTATCACTAAAATTATATTGGTATTAAATTTTTCATTTTTATTTTACAGAGAAACGTGAAACTATTAAAAAGTACTCCATATTTTCCCTAGTGGAAACCAACCAACTCTTTTCCTCCATTTCTAGGACCCTGGTTAATTCAAAGGTTCATGTTGTCAGTTCTTTTTCTGGGCTTCAGTTTCTATATGGAATGTCAGATACCATGGGGAACTCCAAATAAATTAAATATATAACTTTTTGGATCCCACACTGGAGTGTGGGATTATAAGGAGAAGTCAGAGGAAGCTATAATAAAAATATTATTATAAAAATCAAATATCAAAGTAATCAAATGAGATAATATTTTTAAATGTTTAACACAGTGCCTGTACATAGCAGGTACTTAATAAATGTTTGTTCCCTCCCACACATGCACACAAGAAAAAGACACAGACGGAAAGCACTTAACAGTCAGTAGAAAAGAAAGATGAATTCAGTCTCCCCCCCCTACTCTGAGGAAAGTGGGTGTCCCAGACGGCTGTATTACTTATTCCCATTATAAGGCAAATAGTAAATAGGATTTTTGTCTGTGAGAAAAAGAATGGAATTCTATTGGGCACTGCATTAGAGCTGAACAGTTTGGGGTGGGATAAAAGAGAAAGAAGGCAGACCCCAATTTTAGTCTAACCAAAAGAGGTCTGAGAATATCACCCATTGAAGGAAAAAGTCTAGTGCTCCTGGACTGAGACATGAGAACAGTGTTTAGAGAAGGCAAATGAAGTTTCAGGATGAGAAGAACATGAGGTAGTTTGAAGAGGCAGAAGAGGGTCCCGGAGACGCTGTCTGCTGGGACCATGAGTGTAGAAAGCTTAGTGGACATGAGGCAGCCAAAAGAAAGATAAGAAAATCCCAACATAAATTAGAGGCAATAAGAACCTACCCACTGTGTACCCTAAGTTTTTAAGAATACAGGAACCTCAGAGGTGGCTAGGTAGCATAAGGGATAGGGCACCAGGTCTGGAATTGGGAAGACTTGCTTTAAAACTGGCCTCAGACACTTCATAGCTGTGTGACCCTGGGTAAGTCACTTATGTCTGATGACTTAGTCCTTGTGACTCTTCTATCTTAGAACTGATCTCAAGACAGATGGTGAGTTTCAAATATATATAAGAATCTCTTAGAGAAAGGTAGTTCACTGGTGGGTATTTTTTCCTAGAGGCTCTGGTTTGAATTATATTTACTTTCTTTGATCCATAAATAACTGTTTTTGTTCTTTAAGCCTTGTGAACCTATGTGCTTTCCAGGAGAGCTAGTGATTCTTCTCTGGGAAAAGGTCAAATACTGAAGTTCTTATATTATGTAAATAAGAGCAAATAAGTCAGAGAAGTGAAAAGTTCCCCAAGTACAATTTGGCCCATTATACCAGAAGAATCCTCTGACTAAAGTGAAAGAGTCGGGACTATGTGGTCTCTGATGACCCCTTAAACCCTGACATTTTGTGATTCAACATGAAACAATGTGGAATATCATGAGGGCTCTGTGCTTCATTTAGATAGAGCAGAGGAAGGAAAGTCCAGAGGGCTGATGAAAGTGGGAGGGAGAAAAACAGAAAGTTCTGTTTTCTTTACTTTTCTGCCATGAAAATACCAGTACTAGACATCCACTTGACCCTAGGCACCGGCTAAGAATTTCTTCCTAGGTATAAGTCAATGTTCGGATTCATACTTCTAAAGGTTTCCAATCCTTCTGCCAACACATTATGCCCCTTGGTCTTCCCCCATCTTGCTTTGTGACATCATCAGTGAACTGTTTTACTCCAATAGAACAGACCCTTCTGGGACCTATCCTAAGATGCAATATCTTTTCATTTTTTCCCCTCCTGCTCCAGCTTTCCAGAGGCACATAAATGCTGGATTCATTATATTGGACTCAGGTAGAGACCTGCATTAAAGAGACTTCAATCGATCTCTTAAATAAAGTTGGCAAAATATTTCACTTACTCTGGGCTTTCCAATCCCTAATGCAGTCAAGCTGACTTCTCCTGGCCTCTTTTGCTTTGCCAAGGGAGCCAAGATCTCTGCCCCCCAGTGCCTTAGCTAGACTCAAAATAAATTCACTTAGAATTTGCACATATCTTTCTGTCAGCAAACTTTACAGATTGTAACTTCTGCAAAGGAAAGGATGAGTCTCATAATCCCTAGCTCCACAACAGAAGAAGCTGAGAAAAAGAGAAGGGAACTATTTCATATGATGCTTTGGATTGGAGTTGTCACTTCCAGACACTAGAATCACTGCCTTTTCTTCTCCTAACACTCTTTTGTCTTTACAGTAAAAACCTATGGACCTCCCTACCCTGTCCCCTGTCAGATATGACAAAAATATGACTGAATAGAAACAAAAAATATTTAATAAACACCTACAATGTGTCAGAGAGCTGGGTGTCATAGTGGATAGAATGCTACACCTGAAATGAAGAAGACTTCAGTTTAAATTCATCCTCACTATGTAATCCTTGGCAAGTCATTCAACCTCCCCCTGACTCAGTTTCCTCACCTGTAACATGGGTTAGAATTCTACCATCTAGTTGGAATAATAACAAATAACCCTCAGGGACAACTGAGATGATATTTGTAAAGCGCTTTGCAAACCTTAAAACACTAAATAAATGCTTAGTTATCATTGACATCATTCTCTTCATCATCATCATCACCAATGTATCTTATGTGTCTTAGCTTCAAGTCTTCTGGTTGCCAAAATCAGATTTGATCCAGAAATCAAGTGATTTTCCCACTTGACCATGCATCTAAACTCAGGTAAATATTGCTAAATGAAATTTTGGTAGAAAGCTAAGATATATGTACTAAACCCACTTAATACTTGAAGAGTGGGTTTACCCCATTCCCTAACTGCCCTTTCAGCCCAACAATACATTTCCCATAACAAGGAAGGAAGTGCTCCTTCTCTGGGAATGAGGTGCTCACGCCTCTCACACGGTACATATTAATAACTTCTCATGACTTGACTACAGGCCAAATGTTACATTCACAGCTAATTTCCTATTAATTAGGTGCTGCAGTTATTCAGTTAAATGCATAACAGGGTCCAGACAGGAGCCCTGGAGTTCAAAAAAAGCCATTGAAAATGGTGCAAGCAATGGCTGGATGGCTGCAGGGTTAGGGAGCATATACTCAATTTAAAATGTCCCTTCTCAGAGAAGCAAATAAGCTATTTCCAGGAGCTACTTCTTCACTGTTACAATTATTATTTCCTAATCTCTTGGAACACCTTTAACATACCATTTAGCAGTCCCTGATGCTGTTCTCTTAGGGGACAAAGAAAAGGAGAGAGCAAAATGGGAGTCAATCTAGTCCATATATGCTTAGGACCCACTCTAAGGATAGCCTTGGTGTCCATTAGTGGTTCCTACAGACCTGATTGGATGGATGTTCTGAGATCATAAAGGACTTGAGACTTGAGATGACACAAGACCAAAGTATTAGGGGTTTTTGAGAGTCTTCAATCTAAAGAAACAATAAGGGGTTCAATTTCATCATAATATCATGATGGAGGTCATCTATTTGGAGAAAGAAGCTCCTGCTTTTACAGATGAGGAAACCAGGATTCAGTGAGGCTAAATGAATTGCCCAGAATAAACACAGTTAGAAAAGTACTGAAACAAGATTCAAACTCAGGTGTTTCTGACTCGAGATGGAACATTCTATCCACTAGGCTACCTCTCAGTGGTTCATGCTTGGCATTCAGAGTATCCCAAGAGGGTCCACCATGCTAATTTGAGATGACAAGTACATTCCATTAGCAGGTTCTAAATCATTTTTGTGTCATGGACCCCACTGATGAATCCTGTGGACACCTCAGAATTATATTTTTAAATAAAGGAATGTAAATTTCAGATAGAGGTTAATAAAAATGGAATTTTTTTTCCCCCAAGGAAGCTCCCAGACTCTGTGAAATCTATCCCCGCTTTATAGAACATCCTGGCCTGATCTGCTAAATCTAAACACAGTCAGAATTCCCAACCCATCACAAACATAGGTCTTATGCCCTGGCTGGGAGGCATAGATTAAACCATTGCTCAGAGGGAGTCTCCAATTACAAAGCCTTTTTTTTTCTAAATGTACTACAGAACATTTCCTCCTGCACTATGAAATTCTATCATAAATAATTAAACTAGACAGCTTGTCCAAAGAAGGGAACAGGCCTACATCAGGAGGACAGTGACCTTAATTTTTTTGGTTTTGCACAAATCTGTTCACACATTTACTAATTCACTAAACAACTTCAATGCCCTGTCTCTCCTCTCTACCTCTGTCATATAGTATACCCACAGTACAAAAACTCATTTTTTGGTATTTCCTGGCCCAGGTATATAGATGTAAGCCAACTAATTACAACCCCAGAACCTATTTCTACAGACCAAGTTCAACTTTAGAGACATCTCAGTCTTTCCAGGTCATACCATCATCTAGGCTTTTCCCTAGTAATATCAGAATTTAGTTCAAGTCTAACTCACTTGGCATAAGAACTCAGTGTTGCTTAGGAAGTCCCCATATTCAGGAGGGCTTGGTCCATGAATTCTGATGCCTGTTCAGGAAGTCCTCAATTGCTACTCTTTTGCTCCACCTTGTACTCTTACCTCTCCCAGCTAGGAACTCCTCATTCATCCATAGCTGCCTCTATCTACTGTCCTCTCTAGCATTTCCTGATATACAGGATTCCCTAAAATGGTGTAAGGCACATGTAATACCCAATGGAATTGCCCGTTGACTATGGGAGGGGGTGGGAGGAGGGGATAGAAAGAACATGAATCATGTTACCATGGGAAAATATTCTAAATTAATTAATTAAATAAAATTTTTAAGACAAAAAAGAAGATATAGAATTAAAAAATTAAATAAATAAATAAATAAATGATGAAATGGTATCAGGCATAGGCAGTCTCATACCCATGGAGATTACAAAGAATTACAAAGTCTATAAGGGTACCACTGGCTTCTCTCTGGTTATCCAACCTCAACTTCCCTTTTGAACTCTCCTTTTCTAAGGAATCAGATACAGGACCAGTCATAACTCAATCAAGCAATCAAAATGTGGTGGGAATTAAACGTCTGCTAATTTTTTTTATTTGATATACTTCAATGTTTCCATTGCTGTAATAATGGAGACTGGATCAGACAAAAGTCTGACTCAATCTCACTTAATCCATGTGACTCATCAACTACTGTTGCAGTCAATGTAAAAAGGACCCAGGTCTTGGCAAGATTTGAAGTGATCTCTCCCATCCCCATTCAACTCTAGTGGCTCCTTATTACCTCCAAGTTCAAATATAAAATCCCCTATTTGGCTTTTGAAGCCAATAATTTGACCCTTTCCTACATTTCCAGCCTTTTTACATCTTATTCCCATTCACTTACTCTAAAATCCAATGGAATTTGCCTCCTTATTGTTCCACAAACAAGAATCTTTCTTTGTCTCTGTCTCTGTCTCTCCTCCCCACCATGGACGTTTTCTTTGGCTGTTCCCCATACCCGAAACTCTCTCTCTTTACATCTCTGCCTCCCACTTTCCTTGACCTGGTTTCCTTCAAGTCTCAGGTAAAGTTCTAGCTTCTTCAAGTAGCCTTTATCAAACTTCATTAAACTTAGTGCCTTCCCTTTAAGATTATCTTCAATTTATCATGTATATCTCCTGTTCATATAGAGTTGTTTGCATGTTGCCTCCCCAACTAGACTGCAAACTCTCTGAGAGCAGGGACCATTTTTTGCCTGTCTCTGACTGGAAAATAATAGGCACTTATTAAATGCTCTTTGATCCCACTTATAAAGGAAGCATTGTCACTGCTACAACCAACTCTTAAAATAAGCATCGAGGGGATGTTTAGCCCTTGGAGAGGGAAAAAAAAAACATATTCTGTGCCAAAATAAAGGCCTCATCCTTTAACTTTGTTAACAAACCTTGACCAGATTTCTCTTGGGCTCACCCTCTATATAACTTAATGTCACAGTCAATACCAATTCTCCCCTTTTCCTAATTTTTAAAGGGAAAAATAGTAGAGATGGAGGGCAATAAGGAAAGAAAGTGAAAGGGGGGGGGGGGAAGTAGGCCAGCAAGGAAAGGAAACCACTTATGTGGATTTTCTCCCTGTTCCTTCCAGACTTTTTCCTATCCAGGGGGGCTTAGTCCTAGCCATACTTCAAGGGCATAAACAACCTAGGGGAAAGAACACAACTGCAACAATACAGCAATTCATGAATAGAAAGAGCCAGCTTGAATAGCACAGGGGCCTTGGGAGCCCTCACCAACTCCTTGAGGCCACTTCTCACTTTGCACCAGTAGTGTAAAATAGATTTTTTTTTCCTATTATGGTAGCCTACAAGAGACATTTTTCTTCTGAGCCATCTTTCTTAGGATTCCCTGTCAGCCTTCTTAGTGTCTTGGTACTGACTTCATGTATAGGTGCCCTAAAGAGAGAAATATACAATTTTTTCAAGCAGAGAACCTTATGTTCATGTCCATGATCCCAATTTCCCTATTTCTAATATAAAGTAACCAAAGCCACTCAAAAGGACCCAGGTTAGATGGGAAAAGGCTTGTTAAAGGTTAAAGTCAATTGGGCTTTACTCCTCTCCAGAACAATGACAAATAAAAAGGCTTCTATTTAAGAAGATCCAGGAAGACACATATGTTTTTAATGTCTTAATAAGAAAATAATAATCACCACTAATGAGCCCATTGGTTGTTTGAATGGGAAAGTTTTAAACTGGAACTGAGTTGGATATAGCTTTTAAGGAAATATCCTCCACATATGTATAAAATGCATATATGTACATGTTAAATATAATATACATATATTCAATATTATATATAAATTTGTATATGAAACTCCTTCATAGTATATATAACAAACTGCTTCTTTGTAACACATTTATAAATACACAAATATAAAAATAGTAATGTGTGTGCTTTATTTTTACATGTGTATGCATATGTGTGTATATACCTATGCATGTATCTGTGTGCTTATGCACCTATATAGTGCTTGGAAAGAGAAGTCAGGAAACTCCCAAATGGTACAGTGCCTTGAGCGTGCCCCCAACACATGCTGAATAAATTATTGTTGATTGATTGAAAATGACCTTTATTTCCATGCAGAGTTTTAGCTGTCCATTTATACTGCTTATAGCCAAAATGACATAACAATTACTAGAACTATATATGTGTGTATATGTATGAATGAGTGCATTTATGTAATATATATGTGAGTGTATATATGAGAGAACTCTCAGTCCAGCAATGGCTGGTTTTCATTTCTCTATAAGTCGCTAGGGGAAGATGGTGAGTTCACTTACGCTGGAGGTCTTCAAATAGAGGCTGGATGAATGTCTGTTATAATATGTAGTGGCTTCTTTGGGAGAGTATAGATTGGACTAAGTGACTAATGTGGTTTCTTACAAGTTTAGGAAACTCACAATTTCTTAGTTAATTTGAATTGTAATTCTAAACAAATGTTCAGTGTCCTTAGGATCTGAGAACTTTGAAACCAGAGGAAATCTTGAGGCCAATCCTGTTACTTTAGGACTAAAGAAGCTACAGAGCTGGCATGTTGCAGAACCAGAAAGGAAAACCAAGTCTCCTAAATCCCAGAGTCTAGTGGGTTTTGTTTTTGTTTTTGTTTTCCAAGAAATCAATAGAAAGTCACCTTTAGCCTGAGAGTAGAGGCAGGTCTTTTTTTTTTTGCCTAAAAAATGAAATCTCTCTGAAAAACCAAGTGGAAATATTAAGTAAAGGGGAAATCCCATATTGTCTCTACAAAAAAAAATCCAAATTTTCTAACTTGTTCCTGGTAAAGGCTCCCATTTAAACTTAATGAATATTGAATTATTTCCTCTTTGCACTCTGAAAAGAAGAGCATCTTTTTCTATTCAGGTTTTAGATGAGACTAATTAAATGGGGGAAAAAAATTAAATGTGCCAAACTCACACATTTTTGTAGCTCCTATCACTGTACTCGTTCCTGTGTCAGAGATGGGGAAGAAAAGTGTTATTTTTTTAAGACTATGCCTTCATAATAATCATCATTGTCATTTTCCCTCTCACTGTTGCTGCTTTTTTTTTTCCAATGGGAGTTTTAACCTTGGTGCCTCAGTCTTTTCATCACCAAAATAAGGATGCCCAGCACTTAAGTTATGTTCCAATCCTTTTACAATCACATCCTTATTGATTAGTTAATTTCACTAACTCTCTTGTGACTTATGTAAGTATTAATAAACCCATTTTGTGGCTAGAAAGAGAGATGAAACAACTTCCCAAAAGTTACAGTGCCTTGAGCATGCCCAACACATGCTGAATAAATTATTGTTGATTGATTGAATGACCTTCATTTCCATGCAAATTTTTAGCTGTCCAGCCATACTGCTAAGAGACAAAATTACAAAACAATTACTAGAATCATAGAATATTAGAGGGAGATAAGAACTTAGAGGTCATCTAATCCAACTTATTAGTTTTACAGAAGAAAAAAACAGGACCAGAGAGGTTAAGTTACAGAAGTGTGATTTGAACCCAGAACTTCCCAGTAATCAAATCTAAAGCTCTTTCCACTATGATATACTACATTTCTTAAGGGAAATGGAAATTTAGCTAATATGTGCAGTTGGGTTTGGTTTTTTTAAAAATTTTTGGCATGCAGAAAAATACACAAAGACTCAAATACATCCTCATGCTAGTGTCTGGTAAAAGAAGCAGGTGTCCTTGATTTGTAATCTATCCACAAATGCCTCCATCCCTTAGCCAGTTCCTGAAAGATTGGGATCTCACTACAAAAGACCAGAAACCTTCTGCCCATTTCTCAAACTCCTGGGGATGGAAAAACCTTCTAGGAATGAGTGATAGTAGAGGATGCCCAAGAGTCTCATTCCCCATTGTCCACTGCTCCAGCACTATTTGCCACCTGGAGAAAGATGACTCTGTAATGTAAGAGCAACAGCATCAGTTCTGTGGTCCTCAGTGCCAAAACCAGAACTAGGAACTGTGCCCAGGGCAAAGACCACAACCATGTCTCTCTGGCCACGTAGTATAAAAGGAGAGTGTGAAGAAAGAGAGTCCACTCCTACCTTCATCTCCTAGCCTGCTATTTTAAATAGTATTGCTAAATAGGGACTAACCTCCTTAATTCTGTTTTTTCTACTCTGTTGTAGGAATCTTGAAACTTTTTAAATTAGACTTTCTAGGGAAAAGCCTCAGTCATCTCATTCTATTTCTATCCACAGAACCTCATCTGTTCAATGCCATGGATTATAGAAAAGGAAAAAGGGGGAACAGAAAAAGGGGCATATCCCAAAAAGTTGTGAAGGCTTTCAAGCTTTATGGTTGACCAAGAGGCTACTCTAGAAATGGTTTTAAAAGGGCAGACAGAGGAAAAGTAAGAGCGATCCATATGTAGTAGTATATTATACTTATATACTTATACACGCATACACATACACTGCTTGGATCTGAGTCTTCTCCATCTCAAAAAAAAAGAATAACAAGGGGGAAGTAGACTATTTGTGTGTAAAATATCTTTTTTGCCTTTTAAAGAGATTTCACTTTAGGAAGGTAGTCTATATTTAAGTGTGGCCTATATTTAGAACAATATGATATAGATACAAATACATATATATATAAACAGATATGTAGATAAAGATGTATATACAGTATATATATATATATACCTTGACATATGAGTTTAATTCTCATTCCATGGCCAAGCTCTTAACCCAATTTGCTCATGGGTCAAATCAAATTTCCCCATTTAAAGTAATGGAAATGCAATTAACCCACTTGGGCCACACAAAAAAAAAAAAAGATTTTTTAAAATATGCCCTTAAATACAAAAATGAATTTTAATAACAAATAAATGTATTCATAGATAATAATAAAGAATGTAAAGAGATAAACTTGCTTATGAGATGTTATTTACCTTTAAGGTCAGGTGAAGATACTGTCAGAGAAGGTTTTCATTTCATGTGCTATTGCTTAATATAACTTACTTTCTACACATGTAACATTACATTTAAATACAAAATTGACCTTACACATTACTTATGATATGTTACTTTATTGGTAAACTTAATTGCTATTTTTTTTTACTTTACTTAATTATCAACATTTTCTTCATTGAATTTTGGCTGTTTTGCCATACTTTCATCAATTTCAATTAAAGGCTGTTTCAACAAAAACCTTTCCATGGATGTTTTTTTCTTCCTTCCAGAACATTTCGATAATGTCTGAAACAAGCATCATTACACAGCTCCAATGCATGACCTGTTGCAACTTTTTCTGGGAGTATCTTTTCAATAAACTGTTTAATTTTTTCCCAAATCCTCAATATTTCCTTAATCTTGCTTGTACTGATTACTTCATCTATCTTGGGCTCCCCCCCACTAATTTCCTACAAAACCTCCATATGCTGCTGCTGCTGTAACTCCTTCAATTCCTCCATTGTCAGGACCCATGGTTAAAAGTTAAGAAATTTGCCCCAAAAACTAATAATAAAGACAAAGGTAAAGAAGAAAGCAAAAGAAATTCAATACAGATGCTTGCACAGCCAAATAAAGACTGAACTCAATGAGATAGCTTCCTCATGACTTAAGGTGCTCATATATCAAAGTACCACTGTATACAGAGCAATCAACTTTTTACTGAGGAAGAAACTGAGGCCCACAGAAATTAAGTGGTTTTTTCCAATGACTTCTATGTTCAGTTATTACTCTGTGCTTTCAGCCATTACATATCTGTTTCTATATTAAGAAGTCTTTCTCAATTTTTTGCTATCTCTAGATCTACAACATATATATAGACTATATATATGTATATATATATATATATATATTCCTTCCACATTGAGACTTTTAATATATCACAGGTCAGCATAAGAAATTAATTGGGGGTTTTGGGGGAGTTTTGCATAAGCTGTAGATGACATGCAAAAAACAGTGGATGACATACAAGTATAGTTTAAAAACTTAGAAGTATATAAAATATATGCATAGGATTTTATAGTGTCAATATTTTATCAATATGTACAGTTTACTTTTAAAATTAAAATAAGTAAAATATTAAAGTATGCAAAAAGAAAGCAAAATCCAGTAGACACAGAAAGACTAACAATGACCTACATCTAGCCTATGACCAAATATTTATCCCCAAATTTTGCAATAAGGTACTGTAAACACCACATAAAATAAAAAGAAAAAATTCAAACTTCTTCTCTGGTACAAAGGGAAGTTCAAAAAATTTTATGTGCGTTTTCCAGATACCAGGGGTTCTGACCCCCTAATTCCCATGATGTAGAATAGATAAATATAGATATAGCTATGTAGATATACATCCATGCATCTAAGCTAAGTGGCATAGTAGAAAGAGTACTGGTCCTTGAGTCAGGAAGATTCATATTCTTGAGTTCAAATCTGACCTCAGACTCTTACTAGCTGTGTGACCTGGGCAAGTCATTTAACCTAGTTTCCCTCCGTTTTCTTATCTCTAGGAAAACCACTGGAGCATCTTTGCCAAGAAAACCCTAGAGTCACAAAGGTTCTTAAACAACTGAAAAATGACTGAAAACAACTCAGACCTTTGGCAATTCACTACAGTTCTCTGGGCCTCAGGTTCTTCTTTAGTAAAATAAAGGACTATACTAGATGATCTTTCTAAAAGCCTTCCATGGTGAAATGCTATGGTTGTACAGTTAAAAGAAAAATTAAATTCTTTCAGAACGTTTGAAAATCCACTTCTCTAATAAAAACTTTCCAAGATGCTAAAAATAACTTTACCTATTACTTCTGTGATTAAATTATAAATTCTCACAGAACACTCAACTTTCCTTCCTCTTTCCCCATAAACATCTAGTAGAGTTACCAGCATTTAACAGAAGATCAATAAATACTTTTTGACTAATTAAAAGCCAATACATCAGTGATTCTTTAACCATATCATTCTGGACACACAAAATGTCTGCAAAACATCTTCAAAAAGATAAGCTTCACCAGCAGGAATTGAGATCACTGACAGTTAATGAAACAACAAGTGCTTGCCAATTACTGTTCTTTGGCATGACCAAGATAAGGAAGAAAGGAAGAAAGGAAAGAAGGAAGAGAGAGAGAGAGAGAGAGAAAGAGAGAGAGAGAGAGAGAGAGAGAGAGAGAGAGAGAGAGAGAAGGATTGTTTGAACATTGATGTTTAATTGTTTTTCAGTTATGTCCAACTCTTCCTGATCCCATTTGGGATTTTCTTGGCAAATATACTGATGTGGTTTTTCATTTCCTTTTCCAGCTAAAAAGAAAGGAAAAGACAAGGCAGGAAAAGAAAGAAGAGGGAAGGAGAGGAGAGGAGAGGAGAGGAAAAGACAGGGAAATGGGGGGGAGGGGAAGGGAGAAAAGGGAGGAAGGAAGAAGAAGTGCTCTGAATCTAAAATAGAAAGTTATGAAACAGATTCCCCACTATATGTTTTCCACACATAAATCCAGGAATCTTCCTTTTGGTACTCTTCATTGACTGACCTTTCGTGCATAACAAATGTTCCATAAAGACTCACAAGCACCCTCTGAAGGTTAGAACATATCACATCACTGCCTTACCTCTCATAAGGTAAATCTGACAAACTTGAATGAAGCCACTTACCCAGGTGCTGATGTAGATTACAACAGAGAAGGAATATCTTTTCAGGAACCTGCCTTTAAATCTGCTTATCTCTCCTTTACACTCCTGTAGAAATTGCATTAGGAAATGTTTTTTTTTCTTCTAACTGGTGGGTCAAGAAAGGAAAGCTGGAGAAAACACATAATTCTCTACTCTCAATCAGTCGATAAACATCTATTAAGTTTCTACTATATGTAAGGCACTAGAGATACAAAAGTCAAAAATGAAATAGTTGCTGTCCTCAAAATGTTTCCAGTCTAACATGAACAGACTACATATGTGTGTGTATGTGTGTATGGGGGTTTACTAGGAAAATACAAAGTGTTATTGGGGGAGGTGGGGTATCACTAGCAGCTGGGGGGGGAGGTAGGGTGTCAGAAAAGGCTTTACGAGAAAGGTGGCGTTTGAACCAATCCTTTAAGAAAATGAGGGATTCAAAATAAATATTAAGAAAAAATAAGAAAAATGCATCAAAAATGAAGAAAATTCAAAAAGAAATTTAAAAAAGAAAATGAGGGATTCGGAGAAGTAGGTGAAAAGGAAGTGAATTCCAGGTATGAGGGGCAGTAGGATATGAAGAACAGCAAGGTTAGTTATTTTTCGATTGTACTTTGTAGGGAAGGATGTAATGTGTGATAAATCTAGAAATGCAGATCAGGGCTAAATTATATATAAGGAGATTTAAATATTAGCATTTGTATTTTACTTTATTCACTTAAACCCTTACTTTCCATCTTAAAATCAACACTTTATATTGGTTCCAAGGTAGGCAATAGAAAGTTAAGTGACTTGCCCAGGGTCACACAGCTAAGAAGCATATGAAGTCAAATTTGAATGTAGATCCTTGTATTTGATTTTAAAGGGAACTTGAAGCTTAAGTAGAAGAGTGAAATAGTCTAATTTCTGCTTTATACCACAACCTATAATTTAAAGGGAAAATAAAACTTAAGGAAATCTCTTTGGAAGCTCTATGAATGGTAGAAATTAGTAGCACAGAGATACTTGAGGCAAGAAGACCAATTAGATTGGTTGCTGAATGCCAAGTAATTTAGGCATTATCGCTCTGACTTCATTCCTGATATACAAAGGGATTCAAAAACATAACTGACTTCAAATATATAGGTGTAAAAAGTTTCTTAATTTCTCACTTAAATGCAAAATGTTTCTCAAAGTGCTGCTACCTGACTGATATATATCAGGGTCTTGGACGTGTTGTTCATCCCAGCTCTCTGGAAATGTCCCCATTATGGTGAATTCTCATTGGAATTCCATTCCAGATCCATCCCATAAGATCCAAGGGAGGTTATACTTCAAACAGAGGGATTAGTCTAGAGAATATCTTGGAATCACACAGTTGGCATAGAATTTAAGGGTGAGGGAGCCCCAGATTCTGTGGTCTTTTGTTCTCTGTGTACCTCAACTGACAATTAATACCTTGACTTACTATCAGTCCATCTCATCAATGACAACTTAAAAGGATTCTTGGGCCTGATCCTGAAAAGCCCTAATTTAGTCTATTTATCTATCTAAAGGTCTTCTTGGCACTGTTTTCACATTATGGTCTTTATTTGTGTCCTCAAAATACTGGTTTAACTACTGTACTTAATGTCAACTTCCTGGGAATTTTTTCTAGTTTTTATCAGCCCATTGATGTTCATTTGTTTTTCAGTTATTTCCAACTCTTCCTGACACCATTTAGGATTTTCTTGGCAAATATTCTGGTGTGATTTTCCATTTCCTTCTCTGGCTCATTTTATAGATGAGGAAACCGAGGCCAACAAGGTTGTGACTTGCCCAGAATCCTACATCTTAAAGTGTCTGAGGCCAGATTTGAACTCAGGCAGATGAATCTTCTGACTCCAGGGTTGATCTCCTATCCAGTGAGCCACCCAACTACCCATTTCATGCCAAAGGTGCCCTATAGAAAAGGTAGTGCTCACAATTTTCACCAGGTACTAACTAGGTCTCTTCTTTGTTGGAAGCTGCAACATAATTTCTGTTCCTCTCTGGACTGTTGGACAATATCTATACCTAGATAGCAGCTCAAAGCTAAATCTATGTCTCTCTAAGTGTGTATAATTCAGAACCAGAGCTAAAATCCCTGACATGCATTAGTTATTACTGTAAGTTGGCAATTCAGCTATAAAATATAATATTGTCACTTTCAATATGTACTAAAAGTGATTTAGCAGAGCTCACAGAATATGACTTAGACTACTGTTTGATTACAATACACAGGATAAATCAGCCTCATTTGAGGGTTAAATTATCCCTTGTGACAACCCTAGATCACCATTTGACAATTATTTTTCATTAAGATCAGAGTCACCACTCCAGCCTAACTCATCTAGTTCATGCTAATTTTAAAAATCTCAGATATAGGGGGCAGCTGGGTAGCTCAGTGGGTTTGTAGCCAGATCTAGAGACAGGAGATCCTGGGTTCCAATATGACCTCAAACACTTCCTAGCTGTGTGACCCAGGGCAAGTCATTTAACTCCCATTGCCTAGCTCTTTCTGTTCTTCTATCTTGAAATCTGACACAGTATTGTATACACCTCCATTTCTGTCATTATCTAGGACCTACACATCATATAACACCCAGATCAAATTCCATATCTTTCATGAAGTCACCCCTGATGTCATTAGCGTCTAATGAATTCTCCTTTAATTACTCATACTTTTTTGTCTTTAAGATGACAGATAAAAACATTTATTGATTAATTATGGATAAAAGCTTTTATTGAAGGTAGGGACAGATGAGAGAGAGAGAGAGAGAGAGAGAGAGAGAGAGAGAGAGAGAGAGAGAGAGAGAGAGAGAGAGAGAGAGAGAGAGGATAAACATTT
The DNA here is from genome assembly GCF_027887165.1 of Monodelphis domestica. Lineage (NCBI taxonomy): Eukaryota > Metazoa > Chordata > Mammalia > Didelphimorphia > Didelphidae > Monodelphis > Monodelphis domestica. Next base: position 251,170,238 of record NC_077227.1, read on the forward strand.
ATTGAATGTTAACTATTGCTGGGAACTATGCTAAGTGCTAGTAATACAAATCAAGCAATCAAGAGTCTCTTTCCTCAAAGATTTTACCTGAAAAAAGGAGGAGATAATGAACATAGAGTAGCTGAAAAAGAGAAGAGTAAAGCATGTGGTATGGTGCAGAGTTAGTTGCAAAGTGTCATTAAGCCTAGATTTCAGACAAAATAAGGCAAAAACTCACCTATAATAACCAGGGAACTCAGGAATAGATTCCAACATTTTGATGGAGAGAGAGAGGAAAGGGAACCACATTATAGATTGTTTTCTATGTGCCACATGATTCAGCCATAATAACAAGTTCCAATTCAGCCAGTAGGAAGAGTAAATGGATCTCTAAGTATTGGCAGACAGTGCCAGGAAATCAAAATGTTCAAATCAGTCACTGGGATGGACATGGAATTTTTAAAAAGCATTTATTAAGTGCTACTATATTCTATACACTGTGCTAAGTGCTGTGGCTATAAATAGATGTGAGTGAGAAGGAAAAAAGAATTTCAATGGATTAAAGAAGGTATTTCATGTATGACATAACTCCAAGGGAAAAAGTCTAAGGCAGGAGTATCATGGACTCTTTGGGCAATATGGTAAAGCCTTTAGTCTTTCACAAAAAAAGAATCCTTGTAAATGTAGGAAATAAATTTATTTGTATAATAAATACAAATTATGTATGTATACACATTTATGTACATATACCATATGTATGATTATAAAGGAAATCAATTTCATTGAAATATAAGTTATCAAACTTTCAAAAAATAACCTTACCTTCTATCAGACAGAAAAGTGATAAGGGCTAAGCAACTGGGTTCAAGTGACTTGTCTAGGGTCACATAGCTAGGTAAAATTTGGACCTAGTCCTCCCAACTCTTGGCCTGGCACTCTATCCACTGAGTCACCTAGCTACCCTTTATCAGAGTGTTTTTAAAGAAACAAGTTCACCAACACTCTAAGAATGCGATGTGATGAATCCTTCCTTTTTGGAGGTGACCAAATTGAAAGGAAGACCTAAAAGAGAAGGAAATGCCTAATCTAAAGATTTTCTGGAAACAAGCTGGTAGGAGAGTTGTTTTCTAGGCAGGAATATCCCATTCCTTAATATTTCAACAGTATCAAAGTACAGCCCTGGACCAGAAGAGCAAACTTAAACTGGCAGGGATATCTACTAGGTTCTGTCATCTCAACTCTTCTTCCTTCTCCACACTAAATTTCAACCTTGTTGCGTTAAGCTTCATCCCCTGGCACTCTGAGCCTCAGAGATCCACTAGGAATTCATCTCTCCCTTTTCCTGGCTTAAAAAGTGACATACTTTGTGCAGATCCTCTAAACTGTAAGACAAGCACAGTTCCCTAAAATAAGCATCTTTGTGGTTCCTATGGAGTACTCTTTTTCTCTAGTCCCTGTGCTTCCATCAAGCCAGCTGGGTGTTGTTGAGCTGTCAACCAGGTGTACTGCAAATGCTAGGAGAAAGGGCCTTTAAAAAACAAACAAAAAATGTTGCTTCAAAGGAAAATGTGATTGGAGGTGGGAAGTGAAGAGTGAAATGGAGAGGAGTTTAAAAGAATTTTCAGGAGACAAAAAGTTTCACATACCTATTGAGAACAATTTTTAGGGTAACAGGCATTTCTCTCATATGTTAACCCACTAACTTCATTTCACTTTAACAGTTTCCTTTATTACTTGGTTCTTTGGACACATGCTTGGGAAAATGGATGAGTAAACAAGTAATCCAATTGGGTAACAAGAATGTCTTTTCCTCCATGTTAAGGTATTAGACTGGTACACCCTTTGGCATCTGTCATGGGTACAGACAGCACTGTCTTTCCCCAAGATTAGAAGAAGAGGAAATTCGGTCCCAAAGAGGAGAATGGCCATTAGTTGTTGTTTAGTCTGACTCTTTGTGACCCCGTGTACCCTAACTACCTCTGGGGTTTTCTTGATAAGGAGTGTTTTGCCATTTCCTTCTCTAGTGAATCCAGTGAATCTTTTTTCAGGCAAGCAGAGGTTAAGTGATTTGCCTAAGGTAACAAAGCTCGGAAGTGTATGAGGTTGCATTTTAATTCAGGCATTCCTGACTCCAGGCCCAGTGCTCTTAACCACAGAGTCACAGTTGCCTCTAAGAAAGTACATGGCCACTCCTTAGGTTTTTCAGCATACAGAAATTCCTTTGGAGACTTCTTAAAGTTTACTATAAAAATATTACATGGAATTTGGAATCAACAAACAGTAAATGCAGTGGCATCTTACATTCTCTACATTTTTCAATTAATTATGAGATAGTAAAGATGTCCATGTTGAACATTGCTTGAGAAAACTGTTCCCCACCAAGAGTCTCATTAAAAATGTCATCTATTCATATATAAACATTGTATAGATAGGAATTTAGAAATACAGATTGATGTTTATTAATATTATTTTAGTCATCTTTTTTCAATATCAATAAAGTCTGAGGTTCTCTTCCCATTCTTTAGAATCTTTCCCTCCTTTAGATGCCTGTTTAGCAGGCACTCAAAATGGTCCCAGTTGTATGGTCTCCATCAAAGAGTTCCTCAATATATACCTGACCCACTATAAATTACAAAGCAAGTACCCTTCTGCATTGGTAAAGGAAGTCCATTACTAAGAACAGACCAGCCATCTTTATATGCCCATCTTTATACTGATGAACTCACAGGTCTAGTTAAAAAAGTTTCCACATTGCTGAAGAAGAAAATGTATTAAATACTTATTCTGTGTGTTGGTTCTCTAGAACAAAGCTCCACTCATACTATCCTAGATATACTTTTGTCAAAAAGATCATATCCAATAATCCAGTGACCATCTTGCTCCCAAAATTTCCAACCTTTAATTTTATCAATGGTCAAGTCATTTCAATAGCTATGATGGCTGCTGACTGATCAAATGGAGAGAACATTGGATTTAGAATGAGAGGCAACTTGTATTTGACCACTGGATCTCCTACTACTTAAATGGCCTTGTTTAAGTCACGTATAGTGTTGTAGAGTTATAGGATGTCATTACAGATTCTAGGACTTATTGCTAGAAGGAACCTTAAAGAGCATCTAGTGTAATCATCTCACTTTTCAGATAGTGAAACTGAGACCCATCTAGGGAAGAGGGGAGCAATTAGAGGGGTGCTCTTTCACCTACTCCATCGTGATTTTCTCATACAATTTCCAAGTTTGGAATGTCTCCATCCCTTCTTTCTGTATTTCCTACCAATTTTCTCTGAAAAGGGTTATCCCTCCCTCTTCAGAACTCCCATTTAGTATTTATTGTCTGTACCATTCATGTGACAATTAGCAAATACAGCCTTACACTGTAGCTAATTATATATGTCAATCACTCTTAATAAGAGATAGTATGGTTGAGTTGATAGAGTGCTTGTCGCTGATTCAATGAGACCTGTGTTAAGAGCTATATCTGGCACATATCGGCTCCATGACTGGATAGGTCACTTAATCTCTCAGGACCACTTCCCATCAAGAAAAAAAAAACTTGCTAAAACTAATAAGCTATGAGATAATTGCTGATCTATATTGGTAGAGAGGGTTTCCTCACTAGTAGTTATAGAGATCAATGAAATTACAGGGGCAGACTCCATTCCTCCCTCACTCTTAAATCACACTCAATAAGACAGCAAGTTCCTTGAGGTCAGACCAATTGGCACTTCTCAGTTTCCTCCATTGGTCTTAGCACAGATCATACACATGGTTAAGTGTTCTGTAAATATTTATTAAATTTTTCCTTAACACTTTTGGTTACAACTCTAAGACAAAGGGCAAGGGTTAGGCAAACGGAGTTAAGTGACTTGTCCAGTATCACACAGCTAGGAAGTTTCTAAGGCCATATTTGAACCCAAGTCTCCAGACTCCAAGCCTGGCCCTTCTATCCACTGAGCCACCTAGCTGCCCCTACTTATTGAATGTTGAATGAAAAAATGTTCACCCTCATCCAAGTTCAAAGCCTGGGACCATTAGCTGAGCCAAGCAGGTCCAGCATGACCAGTGTCAACCTAAACATGGTTTGGCTGCCTGCCATGCTCTCAGCCTCCTCATTTTCAGGAATTCAGAACCGTACCGGGAATCCACCTCCTCTTCCCCAAGTACCTACTCAAATGGCAATTTATCCTTCAGGCGGCCTGTGTGGTTTTTATGTAAACTGCAACCGATGACAAACACACACTGCCGACAAGGAAGTGATCAGCGATAATAGAATATTTTAGCAGCTGAGAAAATAATAGAATATTTTATTAGCTAGGATGGTAAGGGAGACCACGATACTTCTTCCTAGTTTCAATTTCAAGCTGAGGAGGGGGTTGTAGGGTGAGGATAAGTTAAAGCACATTGTAAAAGTGGTCAAAACCAAGGAATGGAAATAAGCTTCCAAATCACTGGTCCATGAGGTCCTAAAAAAAATCTTAAGAACCTGATGTTCAACAAAATCTCAATTCAGAAGGACTATTAGCTGAGCCAAGCAGATGGAGATTAAACAGATGGTGGATTGCCCATTCCTTTCTTGTCTTCCCTTTCTCTTTGTTATACGATCATAGGCTTTAAGAGGGGAGAATGGGGAGACATAATTGGGATTATGAGCAAATTGGAAATCATACCAAAAGGGGTCACTTGAATGAACTGAGGTGTTTAACCTGGAAAAGACACAGAGACAACATGGTAAATGCTTTTGTTTGTTTGTTTGTTTGTTTTAATATCTGAAGGACTGTCACATGGGAGAGTTGTTTCTGTTTGGTTTCAGTGGACAGAAGTAGGAATGATGAGAGGAAGATGCCAAGACACCAATTTCACCTTTATGTAAAAGGAAACTTCCTAAAAATTAAAATTGTGCAAAAATGGAATAGACTGCCTCAGGAAATGGTCCCTCAAAGGGAGGTTGACTCCATCTGTGGAGGTTGAATAACTGTTTCTCAGGGATGCTGTGGATGGGATTCCTGTTCAGGTTGAGTTAAGTGAGATGACCTCTGAGGTCTCTTCCAAATGTGAGATTCTATGATCCTATAATTCCGTGGCTTCACCTCTCATTAGCACTTCTGCCAAAGTGTAAGTAGAAGCAGGGAGAAAAAGCCAAATTCAAAGCTATCAGGTTTTCTCCTTATTTATAACAATGGTATAAGTTTTCCTTGGCAGGTAAAGGTTCAAACCAATAGCTGAAATGAGGTTATTGTTTATCTTTAGGTTTTAGGCATCAGTCATGATCCCAGTTGTCAGGAAGAGGTAGCATTGTGTAATGAAAAAAGCTTAGAATCAGAAGAACTAGGCAGTGGGTCCTATTCTGCCTCTGAGAGAGATGGAATCAAAGACAGCTTTTAGAACAAAAAGAGTCTTTCAAGATTATCGAGTCCAACTTTACAAATCAGACTATTAGGGAAATGCTTCCTCCAAGAAAACACAAGTAGTGAGTGATAAAAGCCAGACCAGAAGCCAGGTCTTTGGATTCACAATTTTGTTTTGTTCTGTTTTAGTTACTCCATGACATCTCAGTTGTTTAGCCATGCCACCTTGGGCAAGTCACCAAAACACTCTAAGCCTAGTCTTCTTCCCTCCAAAATAGGAATGATTATATTCACATTTCCTAATAGACTTGTGAAGATCAAACAAGTTAATGGATGTAAAAATGCTTTGTACAGGGGGCAGCTAAATAGCACATTGGACAGAGTGCCTCACCTGGAGTCAGGAGGATCTGGATTCAAATCTGGCCTCAGACATTTCCTAACTGAGTGACTCTGGGCATGTCACTTAAACCCAATTGCCTAACCCTTACCACTTTTCTGCCTTAGAATTGATATTAAGAGAGAAAATAAGGGTTTAAAAATGCATTGTACAACTTATGCTATCAGTGGGGTGAACAATATAGATTCTGAGGATTCATCTATATGGGGTTGAAAATCCCTCCACTGGGGCAGATTAATAATTCTTCTTTAATTTATAGTCTTAGTTGCTGTGAGCAATGAATGAAAGGTTAAGTAAATATTAGGGACAGAACCTGAATTCAAGCCTTTCAAATGCCCAAGACCAGGATTTATATACTATATATTATGCCTCTATATACCATTGTTCATTTGGTTCAGTCATACCTTACTGTGATCCCATTTGGAATGTTCTTGGCAAAGATACTAGAGTGCTTTGTTATTTCTACCTCCAGTTCTTTTTACAGTTGAGGAAACTGAGGAAAACTGGGATGAGTAATTTTCCCAGGGTCACATAGCTAGTGAGAATGAATTTGAATTCAAGTGTTCCTCACTCCAAATTCCAGGTCTGGCACTCTATCCACTATGCCACCCAGCTGCCCTCTCTAAACACTATACTTCTATACTATAGTGCTCATTCTAGGGCAGTGATGGCGAACCTTTTAGAGACCAAGTGTCCAAACTGAAAACCTCACACTGCATGTGAGCCCCCTGCCTTACCCCAGGCAGAGGATGGAAGAAACACTCCCACTGGGATGCTGGGCAGAGGGGTGGGTGATGTGAGAAATGTCCTCAGGCATGCGTGAAATTGGGGGAGAGGAGCAGCTCCCTCCACATGCCATAGATTCACCAAGGTGGCTCTAGGGTTTAGGATATGAATTTTGGACTTGTGATTTAAGTTATTTAGGAAAATCTCAAGTAAGGACAATCTGTCTACCAATTTCCCATGTGCCTAGAACAGTGAGAGGTTAAGTTATTTGCTCAAGGTCACACAGCCAATGTGATTCAGAGACAAATTTGAACACACCTCTTCTAATGTTAAGGTCAACTCTCTGTTGACTATTCCCCATTTCTTCTCACTGCTGCATCAATAAAAAATTACTACATGTTATGTATAAGTATAAAAATTTTAAACTGATTTGATCTGTTTTCTCAAAGATCTATTATTTTCCCTTTAGTTGTCCTAACCATCTTGTAAACAATCTCAAAAGCTTTAAAGAAATACAATTTAAACTCATGCATAGTCCAGGCATTACAGTGAATATGTCTCCAATAACTCCCCTGGATAAGGGATTATTCCATAATCCAACAGGGTTTATGTTTTAATAATTTACCTGCTCATATCATAAGAGCCCAGGAATCCTTTACACCATTTAAAATCCTCTAAAGTTTACACTTTTCAGCACCCTCAATTTTCCAACCCTTGTAGAAACTCTGGGTTATATAGTTTCTCCCAGCTGCACAGAAGCCATGCCTCATTGTTCTTATTCCCCTCTCACTACCTAGGTACCCTCCACTGGCCAAAATAAATAAATAATCAGGTGCAGAAAAAGTGAGCACACAGGCAACATCTGGTGCACCAGGGGAATGTGTTCATCTCGGCTGGGCTCAAAATAGTATCTGACAAGACAGAATCACACAAGTTCTGAAAAACTCACAAGAAATAACCTAAGAAATCTATAGCTGCCTCCTCCAATTTCACTCCCTGTCTGGCTGCTTATTGACTTCTGCTGCCTATATCGACAACATGCAACTTGGCTGTTGTCTGCTCCCATGCAGTGGTGACTAGATAAATTTTTTTTAAATAGAGAATAGAGGGATCAGCACAGCTATAATTCACACCAATTCATTCTTTCCCAGAATCAAAGGAGTTACTGAAGTGACCAGTCAGGAAGTGACACTTCCAGGAGAGAAGGAAGATCTAGCAGGGAAAAAGGAAAAGGGAGGAAGATGACAACCACCTCGTTTTCTTCACCCTGGTCCCAATGTAACTTGTAACTCATCTACCTAATCTGAAATTCTGCCTTCATTTGAAAATTACATTTGCCACTTAAAGTGTCTTAATAAGTTGGCAAACATGGATGGTGGTAGAGGATTAGTGGGGGGGAACAGACTGTCGAGAGAAGACTTCTTTTTTCCCTAGCTACATATCACTTTTTAAATCAGTACTAAGAAACTTACCCACCAATATGAGCACTCAGATTTTTCCAGACAGAAAAAAAATGCAAACTGACTAGAGCCCTATAGGGAGTAACTCCAGACCTTACCATTTTTTGTCCTTCCTAAAGGATGAGTTAAGGAACAGTTAACCGGCATCACTACTCCCTCTTATTATCCTATGGTTTCATCTCACTAAAGTCCCCAACAGTGTGCCAATGTTCCTTGGAAGCACCTTTCCTATCCTTATTCTCAGATAATTTAATTCCTACCAAGGTTGGTAAAGTATCAAGAAGAGGGAAATCTATATATCTCTTGGATTAGGGAAAGGGTGTCTTATAAATATATTTGGAACCTCACCTCTTTCTATGCATGGCAATTGAATTACCTCCAAGTATCATGCCTATCATACCTACAATCTCACTTTAAATCACCCACTCAGGAAGCCACATGGACCCAAGATTCCCAGAATACATGCTACCTTCCAGGAATCCCTTTCATATTTGTTACAGGACATAAGATGACACTTTTAAATAACCTATTTTTAAGGAAACAAAAATGTAAATATATTTTCAATTATGATGAGTTATTATTGGAAGAAGATAGACTATAAACTCCCAGAAGGCAACAACTGTTTCATTTTTGTCTTAGTATTCCCAGCACCTAGAGCAATGCTACCAACTACTAGAGTAGGTCCTTAATACATGTTTTGTTGATCAATTGATCAGCACCCAAATGACAGACATAGGATTCAATCAAAATGAAATTTGAATTTCTTACTATAACAAACTGTCCAACAAATTATCCTTCTTCTTGAAGGGATAAAGGATAAGCTTTGAAAGGCTTGTTTAGGGTTCCAGGGAAGTTGCAAGCATTCAGATGATTATAATAATAATCACTCCTAATCTTTCCCTGTCTGAAGTCAATGAGGTAATCCTAGAATTAGGTTGGATCAAGGGACCCACCAGATAGGGCCATCAGGCTAGGCTTAGTCCATACTTGCCCTTGTAAAGGATGTTAATTGAGAAGTAAAGCCAGCCTCCAACAGTGAGTTGGAATTCACTTGTCTTCCTCATCTTGTGATGTACTTGATGCCATGGTTTAGTCTCTAGTTATATCACCAAGTATAATCTCAATTTTTCCAGATGAGGAAGACAGACTCCAAAAAAGAGTTCAAGTTCACACAGATCATAAGTAGGTTTGAATTTAATCCTTCTTACTCTAGGTAGGGACGTTTTTATACCAAGTGTCCTCCTATTGTTCAAATGATATCTTAGATTCCTCTGAACTTCACCTCAATGAATCTTTCACATAAATGGCTTGAAAATAGTAATGATAATGTAAACAAGGGCTTATATAGACACTGAGTAAAATCCCATCGATTTAGAATTTGTAGACTTGGCATTTCTTCTCATTTGGATAGCAGCACACTAAGCCAAGGGTTCTCAAACTTTTTAATAGTGTTCCCTTTAAATAAAACTCTGAGATAAACCTCACAGTAAACTGCTCTAAAATTATTATTTTAATGGCTAAAATGGCTAAAATTATTTTAATAAACAAGTTGCATTTATTTAAAAATTATTTTAAAACTTTAAATGTTTCTTGTCGCACCATTTGGGAAATACTGGGTTAATCGGTACTTCTGTATTAGCTATAAATGTCTATATTAAGCAAATTAATAATGTACTCAAGATTACAGTGATAATGTTAAAGGTTCTTAAGAGAACAAGCTATTTTCAGGCTCTTTTATAGAATCTATTGGTTGTCAACATTAATGTTAATTAGAATTGCAAATAATTCATATCATGATGAACATCTAGTCAATAAGAGAGGTCCGACAAGATCTGGCAATACTTTATAACAGATTTGTTCTCATTGCTAAACACACTTGAAAGTGACTTTAGTGGACTGCAAACTCAATATTAATCAACAGTGTGATGTGGCAGCAAAAAATCAAATAAATAAAAGCTAATGCAAACCAGGGTTGTATTAAAGGCTTCTAGAAATAAAGAGGTGGTACAATGGATAGAGTGCTGGGTCCAAAGCCAGAAAGACTCATATGCCAGAGTTTTTATGTGGCCTCAAAAGCTTACTAGCTGTATGACTCTGGGCAAATCACTTAACACTACTTCCTTCAAGTTCCTCATCTATCAAAGGAGCTAGAAAATAAATGACAAATCACTCCAGTATTTTTGCAAGAAAACCCCAAATGGAATTTTGAAGCATCAGACACAACTGAAATGCCAACAACAAAAATGCCTCTGTTCTAGGGGCTCTAGACAGATCATAGCTGGAGCACTTGGATCAATCCGGGTCCACAGTTTAGGAATGATAGACCAAAAAGTAAACAGAGGAGGAAAGTCATGAATCCACATGACAGATGACTTAATTGAAAGAACTGAGCCTGTTTAGCCTGGAGAAGAGAAGATTCAGGCAGCATATACTAGCTATGTTTAAGGATTTTAAGAACTCTCACATGGAAAAGGAAATTAGTCTTTTTTCTATTTAACTACAAAATACAGAGCCAGGAATAACATGTGGAAATTGCAAAAATGAAAATTTAGATTAGATGTCAGGAATGACTTTCTGACAAATTAGAGCCATCCCAAAGTGGAATAGACTGCCTCCTGTGGCAGAGGGGTGGTTCCTCTCATTGGAGATCTTGAAACAAGTTGAATGACCACTTATCAAGTATGATATAGGCAATTCCCCTTGGGTACAGGTAGAACTATATGGTGGTTAAGCCCTTCTAATGCCATGATTCTCTGATCAAAAATACTTTTCTGCATAATCTGTCATTCATTTTGTCACTAATTCAGACTAATCTTCCTAAATGAATAATTTTTTTAAACTTTCCTTCAAAAATATTAGTTCCTTAAATTAGTAAAGTTATTTAGCAGGTAGTTAAATATTTATTGGATTAAGGATCATTGAGAAGAATAAAAGGTATCATATCTCCTATAATTTACTTGGGAAAACTGATTCAAACCCCAGAATTTTATTGAGTAAACTTGGTATTGTACCCGTTATCTCATTTTCTCCAAGTTCCAACACTGAATTATTAAGTGTTCATTCCCTTAGAGCTTTTTTCTATTCTGTGATGTATCTAGTGTTCTGTGGGGGCTTACTGAACATTTTTGACAGCATAAAAGTATAGAATGAACATTGATCATAGATTAGAAAGATCTGAGTTCCAGACCTGGATGTATCACTTCCTAGTTATTTAACCTCAAACAAGTCACAACTCATTCATCTCATCTTTAGTTTTTTCGCTGTGAAACAGGGTATCATAATGCTTTCATTACTCACTTCTTGAGATTTTGCATCAAAGGAGAACAATAATATAAGGTGAGACGCCACATGGAGTACTGGAAGGAGAACTGGTCTTAGAATTGGGTAGATTTAGGTTAACATCCTGCCTCAGACACATACTAACTGTGTAGATAAGACACTTAAGCACCTCAGCAAACTCTCTAAGGCTACAAGTGGGCAGTATGGATGGAAATGGAAAGAGCCCTGATTCTGAAGTCATCTGAAGTTTTTCTCTCTCTTCCCAGATTGACAGCTCCTTGAGAGGAAGGCCCATGTAATTTCTTAAGTATTTATCTCAAATACCTGAATTCTTAGCCCATGTAAACATTTGTGGAATGGACACAATCATTTTCAATGCTCCAAGGAAGGATCTTACCAAAAAATGACTGCCCCATTGAGCCTATGAGTATTAGATATCTCTTACATCAGGATTGAAATAATTAATATAACCTAAAATTTCTTTTGAGGTCACTAGAGTTTTTGCCCTAATTTTCATGCCTGTCACTCATTGTATTAAAAGTGGAACTCAAAAAAGAAATAAGTAGTTCTTGGTTCCAAGGCCAAACAATGTGGAAAGAAAGAAAGAAAGAAAGAAAGAAAGAAAGAAAGAAAGAAAGAAAGAAAGAAAGAAAGAAA